>NW_006238923.1:2657710-2771600 GCF_000375325.1 Capsella rubella
TACTATAAGAAGATCATCTACAAAAGGGTCTAAGCATAGAAACCAAAAGAGTTACAGAGAACATATATAAGAACACAAATCATATATAATTAAGAACACATGATTCCAATCATTCCATTATATAAGAACACAAAGCATATATAAGAACACATGATTCCAATCATTCCATTATATAAGAACCACAATTCCATGACTGACTTCACTAAATCACACAAACGATTGACGCTTCAATACTAAGAAGTAAGAACAAAAACAAAAAATGCAGAACACAACACACGCCTTAAACTTGACGAGACGAACTTGACGAGCTTCGTCATCAATGAAACACGCTTCAAACTCGATGCAGAACACACTGAATTCAATAAACATGGTGCTAGAGAGAGAGACGTACGAGAGAGAGAACACACTGAACTCACCTCAGATAAATTTTGGGAATGAAAATATTGAAAATCGATTCGAGTATATCAGTTTCTGGGCAATAAAATCTTAATCGATCAACAAAATTACAAAGGCATGATTCATGAATTGATCAACAAAATTACAAAGGCATGTCGCATGAATGAAATCGGGTTTAATCGGGTATGGTCGGGTTTTCGGGTTTACCCGAACCCGGACCCGAACCCGGAAATTTCAAAACCAAAACCCGATCGGGTATCCTCTTTAATCGGGTTCGGGTTCGGTACGGGCCTAACGGGCCGGGTTCGGGTATGGGCTTCGGGTACGGGCTTTTTGCCCAGGGCTAATAGTAATGATATGCAAATTCCCAATGGATGAAGATTTATTTTGTTAAGATTGTGTGAAATTAATAAGAAAAAGAAGTTTAGAATAATCATAAGCTAACTGTTTGACCAAATAAAAAACCATTAACTAATTGAATTAATGATACATTTTATAGATTTCTTTTGTGCTTTAATTGCTAGATTGTTTTTTGAATATGAATATTTTTTATGTAAAAATAAGAAATTTATGTGATCTAAAATGTTTATTCGCATGATTTTAGCAAACAAATATTTAATTATTGATTTGTTTAATTTTTATTTATATTTAAAAATTATATATTTTTTAAAAATTTGATGATATGATCAGTTATGTATATATACTATGTAGAATTTGATTAGTTGATTATTTCATATGCTAACATATTTTTTTTATCTTTTTATTAATCTAAAAAATGTTATCTTTGTTTTTTAGATATATGATGATTTTGTTTTATTAGATTTCATTCTATATCTATACTATTAATTTCGAAATTATATTAAAATATTAAATTAATATTAAATATGTTTATGTATATTCAAAATAGACATGTTTACATATATTTAATTTTGAAATTAATTGTCCACTTTTTATGGTAAAATATTATTATGATTTCCATAAATATAGATTGTTTTTTTTTTTTTGCTGTCAATAGCTGTCAATAGTTTTGTTTGGCAACTGGAATATATTTCATGAAATTTTCTTTTTGAATTAGGGAGTGTTTGGCTTCAAGTTGTCCTTCCCAATTAATAGTATAGATAACAATCTCAGTATCTCACTCGGAAAGCTTGCATGTGTTTTTTATACATCCGCAAACAACTTATACGTATTGGCGTCCATAATAATCTGTCTAACCGCGGCGACCATAGCAATCACTCCTAAACAAGAAAAGACCACGGCGATCAAAGTGTTGATCCAAAATATGAAACTCTTTTTAGATGGCTTGAACGTGAAGTTGAAGAACACGACAGGTAGAACAAAGTCCAGAGGTATAAACCCGAAAGCACCTAACAAGGAGTTCACGTCTCCAAAAAATGGAAGCATTGCCGCGAAGATTGTAGCCACCATGACGAAGAGGGAACGAGCAGCTAGTCGAGGGATGACATTGCGTACTGAGAATTCTTTCTTTGTTGGATCACTGATTACACTTTCCAGTATATCGTTTATAGGCTGTAGGTATACCTGCGTATATAATTCAAAATTAGGAACTTTACATGTGAAAACAAATGTAGCATAGTTATGTCGTCAGACTTTATTGTGTAATGTATTTACCACAGCAACAGCTGAAAGTTGAAGAACGGTGAAGAGGTTGATGAGAAAAATAAACCAAGTAGGAACCAAGTAATGGTCTGTCTCGGAATTTAAGAAATTAGTGAAGATAAGTCCATTGGCTTTATTACCAAACGCCCAATACCCTGTTATGGCTACGGTGAAGAATGTTACTATCACTACAATGTAACACATACACAATCCTTTCAACATTTTTTCTTTCACTGGCGCTGCTATTGTTGCCTGTATTGCAAAAGAAGACAAAGATTCATATTCATATATCAAACACTAGTTATACGTTTTCGGTCGTGTGTGTGTGACTGTCTTTAAAGTGGCGGCCGTGTTCTACTTATATAAAGAAACCAAGAAATTATGAAAACGAAACCTGAATTTCGGGTATAATGCCATTGCCGTATGTAGTGGCAATAATGGCTATGGCATTAAAGATTCCAAACACTCTAGTTTCTTGGTCACCAACGATTGAATAATCCTTCTCTGGTGCATCTGATGTTTTTCCTAGTAATTGAAAAAGAAATATTGGATTTACCATCTTATGAAATTAGCTTCTAAAAGATTTAAGAGTGAGAGGTTTAGTAAAGAAAGAGTACCAATGTAGATGGAAGCAGCAGAGGCGGAAGCACTGTAGAGAAGGCAAAGGAGGAGAGAGAAGAAGTTGATGTGCCGTAGAGAGTGAAAAGATGGGATTTGTGCCAAAACCAAAAGCAAAGCTCCAAAGATAATCACAAACTCAAAGAGTTTCATTCCCCCATCAGGCTGCATTACCAAATACATTGCCTTAAGGCATTGGCCTCCAAGAAGCGCATTGGCAATAACCACACCATAGCACACCGCCATTTGTATTGGTCCCACGTAGTACCTCCCCCATTTCGGACCTTTATTCAACACAAAAACCCATGAGTTGTTTAATTCCAGAGGATACAAATTATTCAACGTTGTTTAAGCCGGGAGGTTAATTTATTATATTCTTACATGCATGATTGAGAAAACTAATTAAAATTGCATTACGAACATGATTACTTTATATAGCAGATCGGATTTATGATAGATCATCTATCCAACATTACTTACGTGGGATTACCTCTTTTTCATCGGCACACGATACTTTTAAAGTTGAAATTAACATGACAAAAAAAAAAAAAAAAAAAAACGCAAGTCGTAGACAAGTTGAATATAAAAACTTAGATATGAGCACGTGGCCGAGAAAGAGATATAAATCATTGATATGAGTGGAATGGTCCACTTTTCGAACCGACTCCCGATAAATTGGCACGAATCATACCATAAAGCAGTAAATTATAATATTATATGATGAAATTCATATACGTGGTTTTCTTTTTCTTATACAATATCTGAAAATCAAAACACTAAACAAATTATATCTCTACAGAAATATATTATGCTCGTAAAGTCGTAAGCCAACAAGAACAAAATTTTGAGGAGTCCAAACCAATCTTATTCTAATTGCGTTATAAATTTCGGTTCATCTTCTGTATCAATCGGAAAACATTAATGTATGTACGTATTCCAAGTTGCGTTTTCCACACCTAATTCAAAAATGATATAATCCACATATATAATACAATACTTTATTGTGTGTGGATGAAATATCATGTAAAAGTTCATATAGACACGTAAGTCGTTAACTACATGTCAACAAATTTAAATGAAATTCACAAAGATAAATATGGATAAAGGAAAGGTAAAAAGGAAAAAAAAAGAGAGAATTACCGAGGATATGGTAAGCCATGTCACGGAACCGGAGGTAGCGGTGGCCGTGGGAAGCATGGTGCTGGAGGGTGAGAGACAGAAGTGTGTATGAGTAGAAAGTCACGGCCGCTCCTCCTACTAGACATGATATTCCGGCGACCCATCCCAAGAACTTGAAAGCGTACGGTAGACTAAGTAGCGGCGGCGCCACTATCGACGTCGTCAAGTGGAATCCGCAGTGCCACCATGTCCCTAGTTCCCATCATCAAATTATATATTTTGCGTCAAAATTTCTTGCCTTGTTGTGTATTATATGATGTGACTATGTCTATCTATATAACTTACCTTTGGATTTAAGGACGAAGAGAGAACCAGCATCAACTACTTCTTCCCCTCTTTTTTCTTTACTATTTCCTGATCCCTCTTCTTCTCCACCCATTTCTCTATCTCTTCCTCTTAGTTGCTCCCTCTCTGTCTCCACTTGATTTATATGCTTTACTCACTTTAGAAACAGTTTATGTCATATCATTTATCATTTTATATAATAATGTCCAAAGAAACAGTCTCTTTCCTATCTATTTAAAACATCACAAGGGTATTATTATTACAACTTACAAGACATAACAAGCCGAGCCAAATAGCCAATATATTCTACGTCGCCAATATATATTGCATCCAACATTTAATAAGCGATACTGGGGTTGGGTCAATGAGGTCAACTTTTAAGCATGTGCTTATAAAAATATAGAATTGAATAAATAAAATTTTATATTCAACATAAACAAAAGCGTCTGTAGTCCAACGGTTAGGATAATTGCCTTCCAAGCAATAGACCCGGGTTCGACTCCCGGCAGACGCATTTCTTTATAGGTTTTTTATGACGAGTTGCTTAATCCTCTCAGGCAAACAAAGCTCCATGAGCGGACGTACGATTATAAGATTACAATTATTATTATCTTTTGTACACGAGAGGACGATTAATTTGTAAGATTTTCATTATTTAGAGATGATCCAAACTCTTTTTTGTGTGCAAACAATATTTCATTCATTCATCCAAGCAAAACCAGTTCCAAGTAATGATCCAATCTATGCCTTAAATTCGATGATTTTATGAACGGTTGGTTTAAAAGGACAAGACGAACTCATGATCATACATTCAAACCTACCACCCTCAACTATTATTTCTTTTACCAACTCGTCAGCTTCCCCTAGCCCCACCTTTCATCGACGTCATGTCACCAACCCACCCACCACATGGCCTCCAGCATAATCATCATCTTCATCGGTTATTGTTTCTTCCTCAACCAATGTTGTACTTGTACATATATAATTACTATACTAATATTCATCAGTGAGTAAATTAACTACAGAAGTGCTTTGTGTCTTTGCGACACTATGGATTAATCTGGCACGGTGATAATTTTTTTTTCTTCTTTTACGGTCCATTTTAGATTAATGCATATGTTTCCCCTTCTTATTCATCTTCCCATATAATACATCTGTCTTTACATTTGAAAGTTTCTTGGTTATGAAGCAGGTGTTAAATTGGCAGGTGTACACGAAGCAGGCCTAAAAATTAACTCACAATCCAAACTTTCGACTAGCGTTTTTTCTTTAGAAACGAGTAAAATGTTTAGGGTAACTTTCTAAATTGTAAACACACGGGATCAACAAAAAAAAAAAAAAATTCGTTGTCATCTACAAATTTACATTTTCAGTTGTATGGTATGGTTACGATGAAGAAGTACATGATGTTGACGATGATGGTGACCAAGGAGTCATATCCATGGGATAACTCCCTAGCACACGCAAGAACGACGTAAACTCTTGTACCTCGGCTAACGCATTCTGAGCACGCGTCTCCGCCATGGAGGCCTCAAAGTCGACGTAGAACATGTACTCGAAATGCTTCGCCGTCCCGACGTTCGCATCATCGACAACCCTGATCGGACGGTTATGATTCGGCCTCGATTCGATCTTCGTCAAGCTTATGTCCCTGAAGGCAAAAGCCGAAAGCACCTTGTAAAGCACGCTCGTGCCTTTCTCGTGAGCGAACACGATGCTAGTTTTGAACGGCCGATCTGTTCTTGGTATGATTGGCTCACGCGCCAGCATCACGAAGCGCGTCACGTTACTCGCGTCGTCTTGGATCCCGTCTTCTAAAATCTCCAAACCATAAATCTCGGCGGCGCGTGCGCTCGCTATTGCAGCTGTGTCACGGAGGTTGTTAGCGGCTATGAACTCAGCGGCTCCAGCGGTGTCGTCGACGGCTTCACGTGCGACATTGAGTCCCAGCTTGGTAAGCGTGTGCTCACACTGAGCGAGTCCTTGAGGGTGTGAGATCACGCGCGTGAGGAACTCTTTGCGGACGCCGGGAAGAGCCAATAGACAGTGATGAACAGGGAGCTGAACTTCGCCGACGATGTGAAGACGATGACGGAGGAGAAGATCGTAATTACGGTGAATAGAACCGCCGAGAGAGTTCTCAACCGGTAACACAGCACGATCTGCGATCCAAAGCTCCACCGCTTGAAACGCTACCTCAAATTGATCGCAAGGTACAGCTTGACAATTAGGATAAGCTTTACCGGCGGCTGCTTCAGAGTAAGCGCCAGGAACACCTTGATACGCTACACGTAGATTAGATCCGTGCATCGGAGCCGGTGAGAGATCCGTGACGCTGAGAGGCTTCTGCTGATGATGACGATGCTGCGGGACCAAAGGATTGCCATCAGATTTCTCAATCGGAACTAGATTCATTTGCGCGGCGCTATGATGGCCGTTAACGGCAGGCACATGATCAAATCCGCCGGAAACTGGAGGGACTGGTAAAGATTCAGATTGCTCTTGAGAAACAACCTTGCTTGTTAGAATAGCGCAAGAGGTCTGCCATTCAGAACGACCAGAACGCGCCATTCGTGCAGTTGCCGGCGCCGGCTGACTTGCCCCTAACATTGGGTTCAGATTGTGTGGAGAAGAAGAAGATGATATACAGCTTTCATTGCTAGGCAATGGCGTCAAGTCAACGAATTAGAATTTTCGAGCTCAAGGAAAAAGCAAAAGTGTAGGGTACAGTTCGTTTGTGTGGCCAAATCTCTACCTACCACAACCCACCTTTACAAGTCACAGTTGAATAAATCATACCGGCAGTTGACCGAAATTCAACTAAAACCGACCCGATCCGGAGTTTACATTGTTTTTGATTTGCAAATCCAAATACACTAGGATCGGATCCGCACTACAGCGCGGAGGAATGATTTCAGGTTTATTTTATTTTTAACGTGTTATATAATATTTATTATTATTTCATTTATTTTTAATTAACAATTATTATTTCAAAATGAAAGCCAAAAAAAAAATCAGTTATGTTCATTAAAAATATGGAGGAAACCAGGAAAAAAAATCTGGACACTTAATCAAAATCATATATCTAATAATAAGAATTAGGACTAACTAATCTGTTGCTGCATATTTTTATCTTGAGTTTATTGGGGACAACGTTGTTGATCTCTAATTCTCCATCGTTTTCCAAAGACATCAAAATTGCAAGCTGCAAAATAGAAAAATTAGGGAACAGTGAATTGTTTAAAAAGAAATAAATTTTTATCCATAATTTTTAAAAATCTTAACCATTATGATTTTGTAGTTAGGATTTTTTTTGGATATTTTGGATAGTATCTACGATATATACATCATAAAATTCGGTTTTGTAGTAAGCAAAAAAATAGGCAATGGATCTAGCCCGAACCCATTAATTTATCCGATTATAAACATCCAATTTGAGATTTTGGATAATTTTTTTAATTTAACCTGACCCGGAAGAGAATTTTGTACTTCTCTTTTACTAATCTAGGGATTATTTTCCATTTATATACGGCCCAGATGACCATAAGCAGATATATAAGGCCCATTGTGAAGGGTTTAAGGAGGCCCAATTTACTTATTTCGACTCTGTCTCTCTCCTCAATCCTCTCAGACGAGTAGGTTTAGACACTGGTGCCGGTGCCGGTGGCTCAGCAGTCAGCAGCTGAACCAATTATGACACGTAAAATGATTGGGGAAATTCTTATTATCTACGCAGTTATGTGAATCTATGGTCCAGATGGGCTGATGTTTCAATTAATTGACGAGAGTAAGAAGCAGAAAGAGGGTCAAGACCTGCCGACTTGAACAACGTTAGCTATTTTATACTATTACCGTATTACGTTACGTTTTCTTGGACGTTTCTCGAATTTCTTAAGTATTATATTTTTGTGGTCCACGTTTTGTGGAATTTGAGACGATGACATACATTTAATAGCATAAAATAAGTAATTGAAACATTCAAATTAGCGTTCATAATGACATATCCTGAATATGCTAGAAATCCAAAATAAAAGTGCGCATCAAATTTCAGATATGCTTCTTTTGTTTCTTTCTTTGTCAAACCAGATAGGTTTTTGAACCAAAAATCTCTTGAGAGAGAGACTCAGGTCGAGTTCGACTACAAACCTTAAAAAAGCATAGTCCAATTCAATGTTGGAGCAGGTCCAAATTCGCTACAGATGGGCTTGTACATTGACCCAATAAGATTTGACTCCAAAAGTGAGGGTATTTTCAGTAATTTGGTTAAAAGTTCCAAAGCGCGGGAAAATGAAAAAAAAAAAAGGAAAAAAAAACTCTCTCTCTCTCCTACAGACTTTCACTCACTTTCTCCAGCATCCACAAAGCCCTACATCAGTAAAAGCCCTTTTTGTTTTTGACCCTAATTCACTCTCGGAGAGAAAAAAACTAATTCACCTTCGGAGCTTCTCCAGGAAGGGTCAATCCTCCTATATAGGATTCTGATTTGTTCTGTCCCGCTTTATTTTTTTTTCCTTCGCCGAACAATGAGCGGGGATAATCGAAGACGGGATCGAAAGGACTCACGGTGGTCGAAGAAGCCCAAAGTAGTTAACACTGCAGAAGATGAACTCGAATCTAAACTCGGATTTGGGCTTTTCTCTGAAGGTGAAACGCGACTTGGGTGGCTACTCACCTTCGCATCGGTGAGTTCTCCCATAACTGCACTCTCATCTCGACCCAACCTTTTGTTAATTGAGAGTATTAGAGTTAGTTTCGGACTTGATTATATATGAATTAGTTATAGGCATTTGCGATTGAGCCATACAGTAAACTCCCTAACTGTGAGAATTTAGGATTCTAGGAGATGCCAAAGTGCGAGTATCATTTTTTTATTTTTACTATACAGAGATTCGAAAGTACGATAACTATTATAATTTACTACGTTTTGTAGTCATCTTGGGAAGATCGCGATACTGGGAAAGTCTTTAGTTGCGTGGACCTTTACTTTGTAACTCAGGTGAGCTGCTTCATTCATGGTCATTACTATGTCAGCTTCGTATAAGTTGATGAACATTTATATTTTTTGCTGTTGTATTTTCTAAGTGTTGACTGTGTTGAGGATTTCTTTTCAGGATGGGTTTTCTTTCAAGACCAAGTACAAGTTCCGCCCTTACTTCTATGCTGCCACCAAAGTATGATTATATCTCTGTTTATCATCTGAATGCTACTTTAGTGACTCATGTAAATTTCTTCCTATATCTCAATAAAACTGCAATGCCGAATTACAGGACAAGATGGAATTGGAAGTTGAAGCCTACTTGAGACGCCGATATGAAAGACAAGTTGCTGATATCGAGATTGTTGAAAAAGAGGATCTTGATCTTGTAAGTCAGCAATGCATAACCTGTTTATTAGTTTAAGTCTGACTTCTACCAGTGTAATTTCATCTTGATTGTGTGATTTAGTTGACCAGTGTCTTCTGTTAGTTGATTAATGCTGTTGTTTTCTCTGTAAAGACTCATATCAGAAACTTTTGCTACAACCTTTAGTTATTATTCTCTTCTTTTAACCTAAAAACTTAGCACTTGTAGTAATAAGTCCAAAAGGTGATTCGCCATCCATATGGTGATATCTCTATGCCTTTGCTTGTATGCAACATGGGCTGTAGTTTAAAGTTAATTTTTTTTTTTAGGGATATGAAGGTTTCAGTACCTCTTTAGTTGTTACTTCTCGTAGGGTGCCTTTCTAGCTTTCTTACCATTTTGAGTTTCTTCATCTCTTATGCTCATGAGCAGAAAAATCATCTATCTGGCCTGCAAAAGAAATATTTAAAAGTATCATTTGATACTGTGCAACAATTGATGGAAGTCAAGAGGGATGTGTTGCACATTGTCGAACGAAACCAGGCTAAATTTGATGCACTTGAAGCTTACGAGTCCATATTGGCTGGAAAACGGTAAAATCCTAGGCTAAATCATTCAAGAGTTTTGTTGGTTTTCAAATATACCTCTTAATATCAGAAGTTTCTTAGTTATTTTTTCAAGTTTAGTTTCAGAAATTTAAGCTATCCTGATGGTGTTTTTTTTGTTCTTGGAACACAGAGAACAACGTCCACAAGATTGCTTAGACTCTATTGTGGACATCCGCGAGTACGATGTCCCTTATCATGTTCGATTTGCAATTGATAATGGTAACCAGTTTAGTCAGTCTAAAATGTCTGTTTAGTCCCTAAGTTTGTCAACATCATGATGTTTTTCTTGGTGTCCAGATGTGAGGAGTGGGCAATGGTACAATGTCAGTATTTCCAGCACTGATGTCATACTAGAGAAGAGGTCAGATCTTCTTCAACGCGCAGAAGTTCGTGTTTGTGCATTCGATATTGAGACAACAAAGCTTCCGTTAAAGTTTCCGGATGCTGAATATGATCAAATTATGATGATATCCTACATGGTTGATGGACAAGGTTTTCTAATTACTAACAGAGAGGTAACTGTGGTAGGAATTTGTCTGTTTTAAATTTGCTATCATATTGATGATATCTTGCATGATGGGTGGAGGAGGTTTTATATCATTAATGGAGAGAAGCTGCTATATACTCCTGTTTTGCCATCTTTTAGATTAGGTCAAGCAATCAGCAGAGGAAATAATCATATACGCTGAGTGTTTTCCTTTTTTATTTATTCTACTCTTAATCCTCAAGAAATCAGAAACAATTCATATAAGATTATCCCACACGTTTAATTGATTTTGTATGATGTGACTTTAAGACTGTTTTTGGACTAGCGTACTATTCTGCTAAATAATTTTAAAACATGATTTCTGATTTGTTAACAGGTTTTCATTGTATATGTCATATCTAGTTTATATTCAGCTCTATCCTTTCCTTTGAATATTTGTATCACGTCAATCTTGTTTGGTTTTTTGATTATAAACGTTGTATTTTTGCACTTAATTCAGTGTGTTGGCGAAGACATAGAAGATCTGGAATATACACCCAAACCAGAATTTGAAGGCTATTTCAAAGTGACTAATGTTAAAGACGAGGTATTATAAATTTTCTCCTGATTTGAATATTATTCAAGAAACTTTGATATAGAAGCGAGTTGCCTTCTTGGGTCTGTCTTGTAGGTTGAACTCCTCCAAAAATGGTTTTCTCATATGCAAGAGTTGAAACCTGGTATATATGTTACATACAACGGTGACTTTTTTGACTGGCCATTTATAGAACGGAGAGCATCTCATCATGGAATAAAAATGAATGAGGTACGCAAATATTTCCATCGTTGTTATTTGTATAATTTTTTTTTCTGTCTGCATGGTTTTCTATTCTCAGTTCTATTTCAGAAACTTCAATTTCTTGCTTCTCTTTTTTTTTTTTTTTCATCTTTCTTTTGCTTCTTCTTTTAACCTGTTTTTCTGCATCTTACTCGTCTGTTCCTATCTCATTCCTATTATCTTCTATTGGATCATAGTGTCATCAACTGCAATTCAACAGATGTCTTTTTTTCTTCCTCGTGGTTGCAGGAATTGGGATTCCGTTGTGATCATAATCAAGGTGAATGTCGAGCTAAATTTGCTTGCCATTTGGATTGTTTTGCTTGGGTGAAACGTGATAGCTATCTTCCTCAGGGAAGCCATGGTCTGAAGGTTCATTCTACTTCTTTCTGTTGGCAATTATTTTAACTTTTACAATTATATATTCCTTCTGTTAAGGAATTCATGGTAAATTTTAAGTTATGATTGCCTTTTTATTAAATTTCAGGCTGTTACGAAGGCAAAACTGGGTTATGATCCTCTGGAAGTAAACCCAGAGGACATGGTTAAGTTTGCGCAGGAAAAGCCACAGGTATTGCTGAGAATTTAATCCTGCTATTTCTGCTTAACATTATTTTTTTTACTATTAGAGCAGGTTGTTAGATACTGGAATGGGCTATAGAGTAACAAACAAATTAGTGATAATTGATCAAGTTATTCAACTATTTTGCCTCTTTAAGGGTTGAAGAAATGTCCTGCTCATGTTAAATTTATTGTCTTATTTGTACACAACAGTAAGAAGCGGACATAGACTTCAAGAAATTAATGGGGTCGTAACTGTAGATTTTTCTAGTTTACCGCTTAGTACGTGCAAGATTTGCATGGAATTAGGTGTTTATATCTTATTTCTATCCCATACTGGGAACAATTTTGCAGACAATGGCCTCCTACTCAGTCTCTGATGCTGTTGCAACTTATTACCTATACATGACATATGTCAATCCGTTCATTTTTTCTCTCGCGACTATCATCCCAATGGTCCCTGATGAGGTTTTACGCAAAGGGAGTGGCACGCTTTGTGAAATGCTTTTGATGGTTCAGGTGACTTCCTATCTATTACACCTCTTCAGCAATCTTTACTCTGTGACACATTCTATTAATTGGAAGTCTTTGTTCTCAGCACAGGCTTACAAGGCAAATGTTATATGTCCCAACAAAAATCAAGCTGACCCTGAGAAATTCTACCAAAATCATCTTCTTGAAAGTGAGACATATATTGGTGGTCATGTAGAGTGCCTCGAAAGTGGTGTTTTCAGATCTGATATTCCAACCAGTTTTAAGCTCGATTCATCGGGATACCAGGCAAGTTATCTGCTTTATATTTATTCAATATAATTTTAGTTGATTTCTTTGTTGAGCAGTACTTTTTCTGTAATTGCATCAGAAGTGGTGCTTTTAATAGTATATACCTATGTAGTCTGTAATGGATTCATGCAAAATGCTTCCCGTTCTTGTGCGCATGATGTTGTCATAGCTAATTTTTGCACCTCTCTGATATTGGACGCTTTAAATGCCAGCAACTAATTGATAACCTTGGTCGGGATCTGGAATATGCGATCACTGTAGAAGGGAAAATGAAAATGGATTCAATTTCCAATTATGATGAAGTGAAGGATGAAATCAAGGAAAAGGTATTAAATTCCTCTTCTGAATTAAAGATACTGATTTATGCTTGTCCCCTTGAATCTTTTTATCATGTTATTTCTCTTGTCCCTTTGACTGGCTGACATTGTTCTGTTATGGTTTGGCGGTTTTATTGGTTCTGCAGCTCGAGAAATTACGAGATGACCCTATACGTGAAGAGGGGCCTCTTATATATCACCTCGATGTCGCAGCGATGTATCCAAATATCATTTTAACAAACAGGCTTCAGGTACATCTGATCTCTATTTGCACGTTTTTAACTGACGGATTGTTTGTTGCAACATGCAATTGTAAATCTGTATCTATCAACATCACTTAATGGAGGTTATTCATTTACAAAAGAATGGAAAAATCCCTAAAGATATTATATAAAGTGAAACTTTCCTCTACTTTTCAGCCACCATCAATAGTTACGGATGAGGTTTGCACAGCATGTGACTTCAACAGCCCCGGAAAGACCTGTCTTCGAAAACTTGAATGGGTTTGGCGTGGGGTGACATTCATGGGAAAGAAAAGGTTCTTAACTTATATATCTTTCGTTAGAGAAAAAAAAAAAATTATATATCTTTGGAGCTAATTATGGATTTAAACCTTGTGGTCTAGTCTTAAGTTCTTAACTTTGTTTCAACTGGTTTGGCAGTGACTATTACCATTTGAAGAAGCAGATCGAGTCGGAATTTGTTGATGCTGGTGCAAATATTCAGTCTTCAAAATCATTCCTTGATCTGCCAAAGGTGGAACAACAAACTAAGCTAAAAGAACGACTTAAAAAATATTGTCAAAAGGTATTCCCTCTACCTTCCTTTCGTCTCTCTCTCGTCTCTCTCTCTCTCTCTCTCTCTCATAGTAATATTTTCCCCACACTGTGAATGTATGATGGCAAGTCATTTTGCATTTGGCAGGCATATAAACGAGTACTCGACAAGCCAATTACTGAAGTTCGTGAGGCTGGGATATGCATGAGAGAAAACCCTTTCTACGTGGACACTGTTCGGAGGTGCGTGGCTTTTGTTTTCCCATCTTGATCTTCATTGAGACTCTGTTTGGACGTTTAGTCTTTTGTGTGAACATACAACTGATTATGATGAAAAGTTTAGCCAAATCCTAATTACTTTCATTTCTTTTTATTTGTTGATGTTTTGTATGCAATTAAAGCTTTCGAGATAGGAGGTATGAATACAAAACACTTAATAAGGTCTGGAAGGGAAAGTTGTCTGAGGCCAAGGCAAGTGGTAATTCAATCAAGATCCAGGAAGCACAGGTACATTATTGTATATACTTGCTCATAGATCTCTGAAACTTTTTCAAGATGGTGACATTAAAATTTTGAACAGGACATGGTAGTCGTTTACGATTCCTTGCAGCTAGCTCATAAGTGTATACTTAATTCCTTCTATGGATATGTCATGCGAAAGTGAGTCCTCTGATCTCTTGCAAACAGCCTGGACTTTGGTTCTAGTATCGTTGTCTGTCCCATTTAGGTTGACCCCAAGCTTTACTTGAAACAATTTCAGGGGTGCAAGATGGTACTCCATGGAAATGGCTGGTGTAGTTACCTATACTGGAGCCAAAATCATCCAGAATGCCCGTTTGCTTATTGAGCGAATTGGGAAACCGCTTGAGTTGGATACAGATGGTATATGGTGTTGTCTCCCTGGATCTTTTCCTGAGAACTTTACATTTAAAACGATGTAAGGTTTTGATCTCTCCATGTTAGGAAGTCTTTTGTTCTATTTTGTTTTGAATATATCACAATAGTTCACTTTTAAGATATATTCAACAGTTTTTATATCCATGTTAGGGGATATTACATTTTCTTGTGGTTCTGAAAAAGTTAAGTACACCATCAATTGTTTTTTCTAATTGCAGGGACATGAAGAAACTCACAATCTCTTATCCTTGTGTAATGCTTAATGTTGATGTGGCAAAGAATAATACAAATGATCAATATCAGGTATGCCAAGCTTTTCCTTACTTAAAATAGCTTATGTGTTCAGTCTCTTAGGAAGATGATACAATTCTTGAGGTTCTGAAAATATTATTTCTTGTGTCTGGATTCTATTTTCCCTTTAATTATTGGTTTTGAAACAGACTCTTGTAGATCCTGAACGCAAGACGTATACGTCACATAGTGAATGCTCAATTGAATTTGAAGTGGATGGACCGTACAAGGTATGCTTAAACTTAATGATATTTTACGTGTGCTACTCTTTGATTGCTGAAAAATAATACTTAAATCCCCTCCATTCAGGCAATGATTATTCCTGCCTCGAAAGAAGAAGGAATCTTAATTAAGAAGCGCTATGCTGTTTTCAATCATGATGGAATCTTAGCAGAACTCAAGGGTTTTGAGATCAAGCGTAGAGGGGAGCTAAAACTCATTAAAGTTTTCCAGGTATCCTTTTCTTTTCTTGTGTTGTAATGATTCAGCAAATTGTTGTTTCATCTATTTTTAGGGTCAATGCGGTCGATTGTATTTCACTTGATCCCATTGTATTAGTAATTCTTTCTAGCAGTCTTTTTAAGTTTCTAATTCCGACATCTTTGCCAAAATCATTATCTGTTAGGGAAAATTCAACTGGTTCTAAATTGCTTGTTCAGGTGACCATTTAGCAAGTATCGATACCACCTCTTCTACCTTCATTGTTCATTAACAAAAGAAAGTAATATATAAATTATCTGTTATATGACAGAATGCATATTTCATTTTCTTTTGATAAACATTTCCATTCTATTTGTTGGATTCTTGTGTTTACTTAAGTTCATGTCAAATATGGGCTGCATAATGTAGTAAGACGTTCATGATTTGTTAGACGCAAGCATCCCAAGAAATTAGGCTGAGTTTTACTTGATAAATATATATGTAGAGCCGTCAGTCCCTGCTTCATAATATGGTTTTCTATCCTTTCCCTACAGGCCGAGCTTTTTGACAAATTTCTCCATGGAACAACTCTTCAAGAGTGCTATTCTGCTGTTGCAGCCGTCGCAAATCGGTGGCTTGACCTACTCGATGTATGTGAAATGTTTCGTTTCTTGTTCTTTTTTTAGTTGATATTTTTTTTCTACTGAGTGAGGAGAAATGCATTTCATATAAATGCTGCCAAATTTTCTTATCTGCAACTGGGTCACTTTGCTCACAGTTTTTCCTTCACATTTTCTACAGAATCAAGGAAAAGATATTGCCGATAGTGAACTGTTAGATTATATATCAGAATCAAGCACAATGAGCAAATCGTTAGCAGATTATGGTGAGCAAAAGTCATGTGCTGTGACCACAGCAAAACGCCTGGCTGAATTTCTTGGTGATTCAATGGTCAAAGATAAAGGACTGCGTTGCCAATACATCGTTGCTTGTGAACCAAAGGTACATTTCTGTCAAACTTAGAATGTCGTCACACATGCAATCTGTATTAATAATGTTGCTTACATCTCAAAAAGTATTTACTATCCATTATGGAATTTTCTCAGCTATTCTAGTATAGTGTCTCATTGACACTGCTTATAGTACTTTAATTGTTGCGATTTAACAACTTTTTCATGATTAGGGGACACCTGTTAGTGAACGTGCTGTTCCTGTTGCTATATTTGAAACAACGAAGCCGGGTAAACATTCTGTTATATGGTGTGATTAGTTATGCTGTGTTCTTAACGATCAAATGTAATGCAAATTTCCAAATTCACAGGAATTATGAAGTTTTATCTGCGAAAATGGTGCAAGACATCATCAGACGTCGGAATTCGTTTAATTATTGACTGGTCGTATTATAAGCAGCGCCTTAGTTCAGCTATCCAAAAAGTTATTACCATTCCTGCTGCAATGCAGAAGGTTCATTGTTACTATTCTTACCGTATTTTGTTTTGTTTCATTTAACATTCTTTCTATAAATATGTAACGACTTATATGACCTCTGACCTCTTTAGGTAGCAAATCCTGTACCTAGGGTGAATCATCCTGATTGGCTCCACAAAAAGGTCCGTGAGAAAGAGGACAAATTTCGCCAGAGAAAACTAGTTGATATGTTCAGTTCAGCAAACAAAGATTGTGTGTTGGACCCAGATCCTTTGGTGACTCAAGTTAATATGGAAGATATTGAGGATTTTTGCAAAGAAAACAGGCCTTCCGTAAAAGGGCCAAAGCCAATTGCACGTTCTTTTGAAGTCAAGAAAAAACAGTCTGAACATGAACAGAAAGAGAGCTGCGATCCAGACTTCCATGATATCTCATTTCAGAACATTGACAAGAACTTAAATTACCAAGGATGGCTTGAACTGAAAAAGAGAAAATGGAAAATAACATTAGAGAAGAATAAAAAACGAAGGTAGTACTTCATAATGGTATATATTCGCCTGAAATTAATCTTCCTACAAGAAAATTTCCATTTGGAACAAAAAGTAGTTCAATATAACATCCACTGCTACTAGAAGCTTCTGAACTTGTTGACTGTGTATTCCTTCTTTTTGTAGGTTGGGTGATGTAAGATCTTCTAAGCAGATCGATGCTCATGAGATAAATCAAAAAGTCGGTCTGGGAAGAGGAGGTGTAAGTTCATACTTTAGGAGGCCAGAAGAAGCATTGACTAGTTCATATTGGCAGGTGTGCAAGAGTCTAAATGTATTTATATATATGGCTAATATTTTGTAACCTATAATGTTGTCTCTCCACCTTTTTCAGATACTACAGCTGGTCCCAAGTCCACTGAGTGGGCAATTTTTCGCTTGGGTGGTTGTGGAAGGACTGATGCTTAAGATCCCATTGACAATCCCAAGGGTGTTTTATGTTAATTCCAAAGCTCCGACAGTAGAAAAGTTCCCGGGAAAGTGTGTCAACAAGATTCTTCCTCATGGAAGGCCTTGTTATAATTTGATTGAGGTATCTATTTTAACCACTGTACTTTTTTCCCTTTAATTCCTAATAGTTAGTTACAATTTTCTTTATTTCTTTGCAGGTCAAGATTCAGGAAGATCAATTTAAAGAAGAAAGCAAAATGCGTGCAGCTCTTCTTGCCAACCCTGAAATTGAGGTGACGTCTTTTAAAAGTTCAACAAATTAAGTACAATCAGAATCCCAACCTTTATCAAATACCCATCACATGTCTTAAAAGTGTTAAAAAAAAAAATCTTTGTTTGGTTAACTCTTAAATCTGTGACCTCTGGTGCCAGTTTATTTGGTGAGTAGACGAATTGTATGTGGTGTCTGGGACTCTGAATTTATCTGCTATAAATGTTAATGCTATAGAAATTTACTGCATCAAGTACCCTGTATAAGGCAAACTCGTGAAAAGGTGTTTACAAGCTAAGTGTAGCTATATTAATTTCAGTTATGTGTGTGTGTGTGTGTGTGTGTGTGTGTGAGGGTGCACGTTATTGTTGTCTTCTTTGTTATTTGAATATAATGTGAATAGGACCCAATGACTTGTATTCGTGGTGAGAATTGTGCTTTTGTTCTAATGCTTATTAAGACACTCAGCCAGATAACCACCCGGATGACTTGTTGGTTATCATGCATGTTTGACCTTCATTTTCATCAAGGGAATACCATGTTTATGCTTGCTAGTCTCATAATTGTCTTCGGCAGGGCATATATGAAACGAAGGTGCCTCTGGAGTTTAGTGCTATATGTCAGATTGGGTGTGTATGCAAAATTGATAACACAGCCAAGCACCGTAACACCCAAGATGGATGGAAAGTTGGTGAACTTCATATGAAAACTACAACTGAATGTCACTACCTGGAGCGTTCAATTCCACTTGTTTACTTGTATAACAGGTAGAGCTCCATTTTTTTTAAGCAACATGACTATCCCTTTTCCAATGGAAACCAGTTCTACTTCACGCAATTTAAGTTGAAGAATGTTTTTATTGTAAAATTGTAGTAGGTATTTAGTGACAATGTTGGAGTGTTTACATGACTACGTGTCTTGTCATATTAACTCTGCTGCTCTCTCAAATTAGTCCCATCAACATTTTGAACCTTTGTTTTGTATTATTGTATTTCTTCTTCTTTGGGTATGTTATGTGGTTTCATTTATCCAATCCGTAATGCTTATCTCATGGTTTACTTGTTTGCAGTACCTCAGCAGGGCGTGCTCTATATGTTTTATATTGTCATGCGTCAAAGCTTATGTCTGTCGTGGTAGTTGATCCTTTTAGCAGCAAGGAATTATTACCATCTTCCCTAGAGAGACAGTTTAGAGATAGTTGCCAAGAATTTTCAATTAATACATTGTCTTGGGGTAGTATCGTTTTCCAGGTATGCTCTAAAATCATCGCAGATAGTCCCTGCAATAATAGTCCTGCATTGTTTTAAGATTTTGTGAATGCTGAATATCAGGTGGAGTATGTTGACCATCCCGAAGCTGCCAAGAAGATTATACAAAAAGCAATAAGTGAATACAGGTAAGTCATTCCCTGATTTATAGCAGTGCAACCTGTTGAATGTTTCGCCCGCATGTTAAATCGAATAGTGTTTCTATCGCTGATCAGTTGCACATGTTTTTTCCTGTGAACAATTTGGTAAATTAGATAAGTTTTTAAGTTAATTGTCAAATAAAACAAAAAGAATTTGATTGTTGGACTTTTCTTGTAAGGTTATGTTAAATCATCCATGGTGTTTGACTTGTCCCATTGATTCTCTTTTCTTGCAGAGAAGAAAATTGTGGACCAACTGTTGCTGTCATTGAATGCCCTGACTTTAACTCCATGAAGGAAGGTCTTAAGGCCCTAGATGATTTTCCATGTGTGAGGATTCCCTTCAATGGCGATGACAATAGTTATCAGGTTCCTTGACTTACAAACTTATTGGCTACTTTTTGTCCTTTTCTGTCATGATAGACGTTTTTTTGATCAAATAGTACCTATGTATTTGTGGTGTGGTTGCAATGTGTAGCCTGTCTCCTGGCAACGTCCAACAGCAAAAATAGCAATGTTCCGTTGTGCTGCAGCATTTCAGTGGTTGGATCGGAGGATTGCCCAATCAAGATACGCCCATGTAGGTTATGTTTCTAAAGTGGAAAAATAGTTCCTCATGATATTGCCTTTTTGCAGTTATTGACATATCCTTTACAACTGATTAGGTGCCTCTGGGGAATTTTGGACTTGATTGGCTAACATTCACAATAGATATCTTCCTGTCCAGGGCACTCCGTGACCAGCAACAGGTTTGCTCTTCAAAATTCCTAACTTATAATTTTTTTAATCGTTCCGCTGCTACAATAATTGCCTTTCTTTTTTCTGTTTGTATTTTTGCTCTTGCTCTCTGCCTACAGCTTTAAACCTATTCCTGAAACCTTGGCAAAAGGATGTTCTCTCTATAACACTGATTTTGATTTATTTTTTTCCTTTTCTTTTCTGTTAGATTGCCAATTATGTAATTCGAAAGAGAAGAGCAGTTTTTCCCTGTCATTGAATTTCCTTTTGTATCACAGGTCCTTTGGGTGTCAGATAATGGTGTTCCAGACCTTGGAGGTATAAACAATGAAGAGGCATTCTTTGCTGATGAGGTATGTCATCAAATGGATTTAGTTTTTTTCTTCTTTTTTTTTTCTTTTGGATTCTGCGAACTTTTCAGGATCATCGCCCATCTCTATGTTATTTTTTCTATGCGACTATCAAGGTGATAAACTGGCATTCGTCTTTGACACAGGTACAACAGACAAGTTTGGTATTCCCTGGAGCATATAGAAAAGTGTCTGTGGAGCTAAAGGTCATAACAAAAACTGCTTTAATTATCCTGCTGTTTTGGATGTTGTTCTAATGTACAATCAATGTTCAGATCCATAACTTGGCTGTTAATGCCCTTCTGAAAAGCAACCTGGTGAATGAAATGGAAGGAGGGGTCTTTTTGGGATTTGAACAGGATGTGAATCCTAGAGGAATTAATTCAGACGATAACACCAGTTTTGATGAGACCACTGGATGTGCTCAAGCATTTCGTGTCCTGAAACAATTGATTCAGAGTTGCTTGGCTGATGTGCGTAAATATGACAATATATATGCTGATTCCATTTTGCAACGTTTATCTTGGTGGCTCTGCAGGTATAATTATGTCACATCTTGTAACATGTTCACTTTAAACTTGACTCATATAATACCAATCTGTAATTTCTTATTGTAGCCCTTCCTCTAAGCTCCATGATCCAGCTCTTCATCTCATGCTTCACAAGGTAAATAATATTTGACTGTCTTGCTTTTTATCAGATAGAAATGAGTTGGTGTTGATAATAGTTGATGACAAAAAGAAAAATTGAGTTGGTGGGGATAAATCAGCAAACTTTATATTACATCCCCCTTCTCTCTCTGAATCTTTCTCAGTTAATTCATTTTATCGAATCTGTAGCTTACAATATATATCTCCTTGCTGGTCTGGATTATGCCTGTCAAAACATATAATTCCCAAGGCACCTTCAGATCTTGAGATTTGCCATTACATTAACTTTTTATTAGCCTTTTAACTTTTATTTTTATTTTTTTATTAGCCTTTTAAATTATAAACCCATTTTACATCCTGCATTTTTCATGAATATTGTAGGTCATGCAAAAGGTGTTCGCATTGCTATTGACTGATTTGCGGAGATTGAGTGCTATAATAATATATTCAGACTTCTCAAAGGTCATTATCGACACAGGGAAATTTGATCTATCTGCTGCTAAGGCCTATTGTGAAAGCTTGCTTGCAGCGGTGGGGAATAGGTTGGTCTCTTCCTTGCCAGTATATATGTTTATGACTATATCTCTAATGGACTGCACTCATTTTCCTGCCATCATTTTTGTGTTATGCCACTGACAGTGATATCTTTGAGTGGATATTGCTCGAGCCGGTTCACTACTGGCACTCGCTACTTTTCATGGATCAGGTTGGAATTCTTATTTCTTATACTCCCCTTTTGTATTTTCAATTTCTGATTGCTAAACATGGCAAAAGTTGCTGTAAATTATAAAATTACAAACCCCTGAACACAAAATTGAGCCTCAAAGAGAGGAAATGAAAAAGTGACAATCCATGGGACCTCAATACATGTTATTCCAGTAAACCAGAATGGGCCAAGGAATAACTGATAAGTAAAATCCTTTCACCTTGATGGTTAAAAAGTTATGTCGAAGTTGCAAGGAACTCTACTAAAATCCTATCATCCATCATTTGTTTTTGTTTAATCAGACATCTTGATCTTGCCTTTCCTTATTTTTACCCTCTCATCAAGATATCTCTTTTTTTTAACATTTTAGTATAACTACACTGGTATCCGAGTTACTGATGATGAAAGTTCACCTGACGAAGTGGCTATTGAACCAAAGTGGTGTGTTGCACGACACTTACCCGAGTATATTAAGGTTTGCAGACAGACCCCACTCAAATAAAGGTTCATTTAGGAAACGATAAACATGTGGCAACACATGGACTTTTTTTCTTGAACACTTATGCTTTTCATCTATCTTGGCAGAGTGATTTTGATATAATCGTTGCCAAGTTTATATTTGACCCCTGGAAATTTGCATTAGAGAAGAAAAAGGGGAGTTCAGAGAGTTTAGAGGCACAGATGGTAGAATACCTAAAAGAACAGGTAGTCTTAAACTCAATGCGTTTGATTTACTTTTCCTTCACTGAAAAAATTGTCTCCTCATTGTTTTTGTTTTTGTGTTCTGGTATGCAGATTCGACCCAACTTCATAAATATGCTTTTTAAGAAGGTCGATGATATCATGTCACACATGAAGGAGATAAACGTTTCAGATGTATCTCGGGTTTCTGGTCAAGCTACCAAAGGAGATTACACGTTAGAATTTATACAGATTATCTCTGCTGTTCTGGCTCTTGACCAAAATGTCGAGCAAGAGGTTCTGGTAAATACTCCACCCATTCATTTTTCATTTAACCTGACACTGGTTCAATATGACAAGTCCTCTGAATGGATTAATCTTGGATATGAAAATTCTAATGATGAAGCATTTTTTTATCTACTGTGTATAATTAGAAACCCTCTTTGTAACTGATTTCATTCACAAATCCAATCTAAACTCCAGAAATCTGATTAGTGAACTATGTTTACCTAAAAAAAGCCGTATAGTTTTAGATGGGTGTTAACTATTGTCTTCTCAATTTTTGTTCTCTAGACCTACAATGTTGCTGACGTAATCTCTTCTCTATAGGTAATGAGAAAGAATCTGTTGAAGTACATTAACGTAAAAGAGTTTTCTGCTGAAGCCGAATTTCTTGATCCTGGGCCCTCCTGCATCTTACCGAATGTTGCTTGCAGGTATTACTTGACCAAAAGAAATGCTCAATTTTTCGTGATTCAAATAAGCATTCTGTTCATTTTGTTATCTCTAGTTTATAGATAAATTGTTTTCTCTGTCTGCAACACTAAAAGAAAAGAAAGACGCCTTAAACCCCCAAATCCCAGAGCAAAGATGCTACCATTATCTTATTCCCAAACACAACGCCTATTGTTTTTAGTACTTGACTTTTTTGCAGTACTAAGCAGTAAGCCGGCTGAAAAAGAACTCACCAAGTTTTGATTATACTGTTTTTATTCTTGCAGCAACTGCGATGCCTACAGAGACCTAGATTTATGCAGAGACCCAGATCTATTAACAGAGAAAGAATGGTCATGTGCGGATACACATTGTGGGAAAATATATAACAGAGAGCAGATGGAGAATAGTCTTCTTCAGATGGTGAGACAGAGAGAGAGAATGTACCATATGCAGGATCTAGTCTGCATTAGGTGCAATCAGGTGAAAGCCGCCCATTTGACAGAGCAGTGTGAGTGTTCTGGTTCCTTTAGATGCAAGGAGAGCGGGTCAGAGTTCCACAAGAGGATGGAGATTTTCTTGGATATAGCAAAACGTCAAAGGTTTAAAATGTTAGAAGAATGTACCTCTTGGATTTTACAATTCACCAGCTGCTGACGAAACAATAGCGATTGACATCATTTATAGCTTAATTGATTTGTGCATAGTTTCTACACCTAACAGACGCAAAATAAATTGTCTTTCCATGGTGACAAATCATATGAACTAACTAGCATTACATAATAACTTTCTGAAAGGTGAAATAACACTAATCGCTAAAAACTAACCCCTGAACCTTAACTCTAATCCTTAGCGATAAATTGCAGGGACGACATCAGCGCCAAAGCCTTGAACCATGGTCCTTTTGTTTTGCATGTGAACGTAAGCTCGGTGCCATTTTGCCAGATTGTGTATAAGAAAGTAATTATATGAAGATTGGAAAATACAACAGAGAATAATCGCGAGAACGGATTTTGATAAAGTACTAGGGAGACATCGTATAATAAGGACACCGAGCTTACGTTCACATGCAAAACAAAAGGTAAACGTATATATTGTGAGAAATTGGAAATTTTGACGTTTGAAAAAAAACAAAACAACCGAATGTTTGAGCATAGAACATCAAAACGTCAAGGCGGTTGGCTCTCTTTTGACCGATTGGGGTTTTTAACTAACCGTTTTGATTGATGACGAGAAAAGTACTCGCCGTTTTAATGTCAACGATCGCAGTTAATGTTTTTAATTTACCGAAAAGGAAAAATTTGGAATAAATGATGTTTGGTGGGCTTATATATACATACAGGGCTAGCCGCATCAGAGTGGTTTGCACGGCACCACGAAGAAAGCCCAAAAAAGGGTTTAAAAGCATCATTCAATCAATGGACTTTAAATGAGGTTTGGCGAAGGACGTAGACAAAAAACCTAATTGGACAGCTCACTCTATTTAACTACCTAGGCTTCGAATGGAGAAAGCGTATCAAGCAGTGCAGATCAAGCGGTTCAAGCAGATCAAGGAGAACAAAAGCAGATCAAACAGATTTGGCGGTATAAGTGCAGATCAAGTGGTTTGACCGCTACAAAGTATAAATTAAATGGTGAAAACCAATCAAATAGGTGTAGATTTTAAAAATATTGATTTTATTGAATTTTTTATATATGAAAATCATAATAATGATGAGAAATTACTTTATTTTGAATTTTATATTGTAAATTTGTAAACATTTAATGTTATTAATTTAAGAGAATTTTTGAGATGGGTTAAATTAAAACTAATATTTACAATATATAATATAATAACATTATGTTACAACATACGTGGTGTATAATAATCATGAAAATAAAATTAATAAGTACAATATTTGTGATGCATTAAATTAGTAAACTATGATAATAAAAAAAAAATCTTTAAAGAAATATTTATAAGAAAACTTAGAATAGTGGAGCAAAAAATATAGTTAAACTAACAATTGTAAGAAAACTTTGAATTATTTATTATGAAAACTTTGTGATTTAAACAGAATATATTAACTTTATGAATTTAAGTTGTTTTTTTTGAATTTTTAACAAATAATTTTTAGAGTGGTATATTAAATATATATATATATATATATATATGTGTGTTTATTATTACAACATTATTTATTTAATAAAATATTAAATAAAAAAGCAGTTCAGACATGATACGCATCAAAAATGAAGTGTTAGCAGATCATTATTTTTCCTTTGTAATTATGATCTGCCTGCATATCATATTTAATTTTTATTTATTTTTTAATAAAATTCGTTTAAATATAAAATAGTGGTGAATGGTGAAAAAAAAGCAGTTCACCCGTTATGCGTACCATCTGCTTTTAATCTGCTACGCCATTCAAGGCCCTAAAAGAGAATAACACCCTAACCACAATTTCACAATAATAATAATAGAATGGTTTCCCAAAGCAGAAATAAACTAGTATTTGATTTGTGACATCATTAATTCCCCACTTACAAAAACAATGAAACTATACCACTCTCTCTCCAGTCTCCCCCAACATGACTGTAACTTACAAAAAAGGGAAAGGAGGAGTAATTGAATGATTTGTTTAATGTTAGTTGAATTGGATCTATATCTCTTCTTTAGATCTCCTCCATTTAATAAGGGCTTTCTTTCCCCATATCTCACACTTCTCTTTTCTTTTCTAAGCAACAATGTCAATGTCAATGTCAATGTCGTCTCCTTGACTTCAGTTTCACACTATCCACCCTCCTCTTCTTCTTCACGTTCTGTTATGGAGTCTCCAACCATATCTTATTAGATTCTTTCAAGTAGCGTTCCCTCAACTCTCTGATCATAGCTTTCTAAATAAAGTCTCTGGCCTTCCTTTGCTTTTACCCGTCCATGGATCCGACTTCAAGATCCGACCCGCGCCGCCGATTTTTGGGGGTTTGAGCTTCCCGACGTTTCCGTATCTCTCTGGGAGCCGATGAAACGATCCGTTAGGCCTCTCTTTAGTGCTCTCCTCTTCGCCTTCTTCGCCGCCACGCTCATTTGCAGGGTGGCGATTCGCCGGAGTAGCTTCTCCTTCGCTTCCGCCATCGCCGAGCTCGGTAACTCCGGACTCATGGCTGAAGAGATTGTATTCAACGAGACGTTGCTCGAATTCGCCGCCATTGATCTCGGCGAACCCAAGTTCAAGCAAGAGGTCGATCTGATTTCAGATTACGACAACACTCGGAGAAGCCATCGCCGCCATTTCAGCTCCATGTCAAGACCGAGCGAACAACAACATCGCCATGGGAGCAGAGACATTGCTTCCAAATTTCCGGTAAGGCTTCGTTCCCCTCAGGTTTACCGTTACTGGTCAGAGTTCAAGAGAAATCTACACCTTTGGGCTCGTAGAAGAGCTTATGAACCTAAAATCATGTTAGATTTGATCAGATTAGTCAAGAATCCGATTGATTCCCACAATGGTGCTGTTTCGGTTTCGAGTAAAAGATACTCATCCTGTGCAGTGGTTGGGAATAGCGGCACATTGCTGAATAGCCAATACGGAGATCTCATTGATAAGCATGAGATTGTAATTCGGTTGAACAATGCGAAAACAGAGAGGTTTGAGAAGAAGGTCGGATCGAAAACGAGTATATCTTTCATAAATAGTAACATTTTGCATCAGTGTGGGAGAAGGGAGAGTTGTTATTGTCATCCGTATGGAGAAACAGTGCCTATTGTGATGTACATTTGCCAACCGATTCACGTTTTGGATTATACTGTTTGCAAACCCTCGCATCGAGCTCCTCTGATCATCACTGATCCGAGATTCGATGTCCTGTGTGCTAGAATAGTGAAGTATTACTCGGTCAAGAAGTTCTTGGAAGAGAAGAAAGCAGAAGGGTTTGTAGATTGGAGTAAAGGTCATGAAGGCTCGTTGTTTCACTACTCGTCTGGTATGCAGGCTGTGATGCTTGCCGTGGGAGTTTGTGAGAAAGTTAGCCTTTTCGGGTTTGGGAAGTTGAATTCAACCAAGCACCATTACCATACTAATCAGAAAGCAGAGCTAAAGCTTCATGACTATGAAGCAGAGTATAGATTGTACCGCGACCTGGAGAACAATCCCAGGGCTATTCCATTCTTGCCTAAAGAATTCAAGATCCCTTTGTTACATGTTTTCCATTGAATATACATATATACCATCAAGAGTTTTGTCAGAGAGTTGTTATTGTTTCAAGCGAAGAAGCTTGTTGGCTAGAGTTTGCACTGTCGTTTTGTCCAAGTCCCAAAGATTTTGCTAACACTTTCCCAAATGGTAAGAGTGAGTGCTCTTTACAATTTTTATAAAATTTTGTGGTGTCACACATTGATATATATATATATAGTAAATTTTGACGATTTACACATCTATATAAGTCAAAATCGTTCAGATGACTTGTCAAGTCTTACGAGCCGGCCCAGATATAATATCATTCTTTTTGTTATTTTAACTTGAAAAAAACATGCTTTGGAAAGAGAGTTGTTCTTGTACGTAGATATGTTTTGAATTGTACGTTGATTCATACAAAACACAACAGCGTGAATCCTTTGTAAACAGCAAGAAGATCAAAAGCACATGATATGTAATGAAAAAGAGTCTTTACTTGATGATTATCGTAATGCGTACAATATAATGAAGTGAAGCACACCAATTTTCTCTTCTAATACAAAATTACATTGAGAGAGAAACAGAAAATTCACGTGCTTCACAAAATTTGAACCGATAAATCACCCTTATTTTAAATAAGGAAACCCTAATTAAGACTGAGATCATACTTAATTACTAATCACTAAGATAACTAGGGGGTTTACACAAGCCACAAAATGCTCCCCAACAAATACAACCCTCGTAAAAAAGAGAAGTTTTTGTTGGTGAGCATAATTAAACCTCTTTTCTTAAGGTTACCTAGTAGCAAAAATCCCCTACCAAACCAAAACCAAGAACCCTAATGATATATGATATCACATGCATAGTACGCAACACACCAATACTCAAACTTAAGAGAAAAAAAAAAAAGGAAGACGTTATAAGACGAACACCAGGCTTCATGTGGACTTATCGTAACCATATATATCACCATAAAAAGATCTAAATTTAATAATGTTGCTTCGTTAGTATCATTTGGTAAATTTTCTATATTTTGATATGTATCGAGTCTAACAAAGAATTTCTCCTTTTCCAAGATAGAAATTCTTTGGTAGACTTGAGATGTTTTTGTGGCGGATAGTTTTGAAGCAACATTAGAAAATTCAGATCTTACCGGTCGCTCGATGATTCCACAGTCAATCCGGTGTATGATGCTCATTCTGTGGTGACACATTCTGTATCCTCCTCAAAACCCTCAAACGAAAGAGACGGGTGAGGAGAATGTCCACTGCCGAAGGACCTGATGTGGTCTTTGAGAGACCTCTTGTGCTTGAAATCTGATCCACACGTACAATACCAAAGCTTTCCGCAGTTTTTCTCGTGAGTCCTCCAGTCACCTTTGACAGCCAAAGCTTTGCCACATTTGCCGCAAGAGAAGGGCTTGGAGCCATGCTTACGTTTGTAATGTGTCTGAAGTGTACGGAAATCTTTCAAGGGCTTGGACCGTGGGTGGTTGATGTTGTTCTTGCATCCCTCTGCACAACAATAGCATGGTAGCCGCAGGATGGCTGCAGGTTGGGTTGTGCCCTTCAACGAGTCAGCCCCTTTTCTGAACTCCGATCCATGTCCCCACATATGCATCTGTGTTTTGCATACATTAATTCATTACAACATAAGTATTCTGTTAACGGTGTCTAGTAATTCTATCGAAGTTTCAATATTTCTGTTGTATATCATATTAATATTCTTATTATATGTTACAGTACATAAAAAAATATGGTAGTGTTGGTATGACACATATTTTAATTTCGAATTAAAGTTGGACCAAAGTAAAATTTGGGAGAGGAGGGAATCCTAAGTAAAATATAGAAACTAGTGACATACTTAGTTAGAAGGCTTTTTAGCGAGATCTTCATTAGGTAGAGTAATCGATTGCATATATATTCAGTAAAAGTAGTATGATCATTGCTTTTTTTTAAAATTTCTCCCCTTTTTTGTTTCTTGCTGAATTATACTTTACCAAATCCCACTCCGTGATTATTCTTTTGCTTTTTGGCTTTTCAACCAAAAGGCAAGGCAAACAATGGAAAAGTCAAAAGATTTTTGAAGGTTTCTCAACTAATCCAGAAGTTTATACACCCAATTAGCCTTCTCATAATTGATTACATCTACTACTATACGAATTATACACCAACCGCGATTAATTATCGTAATAATTAAGTCATCAATGTTTAAAATCTTTCATTTACAAGTGTAAAATATTCGTTCCATTAATATCTAGAAAAAAATACACAGACGATAGTATATATTTTCGAGTATTATTGTACAAAAAGAAGTGTATGATCCATATAAGGAACTATTGTAGGTGGTAATGTATATGATAAAAACTTATTGATTGTTTGCTTTGATATATACACTCACAAAGTGCAACACATTACTGAAGACATGATCATTTATTTTTTATGAAATATGGTATTTATAAAAAACTAAGATTATTAAAAAAACAAAGTTTTGGTTGCTGCGATTGAATGTAAAAATGTTATTCCTCTAAAAAATATATAATTTGATCAGTTGTTTTTTTTTTTTGCTTATTTAGGAAAATAACCGTAAATTAATGAAATGCCCAATGAATAATGGACAAAGGCAAAGGTAAAGTTGACATAGTAATAATGTTTTTAGTTTCTCTTGCTAATTAATATGACATATAATGATGATGGTTAACACATAATGCAAGATTTGTAGATGAACGTAGATAGCTAACAAATCATTTATATAGGATAAGTAATTAAGGATGATATATATATAGGGAGAAGACGTACCTGCATGTTATTGTACCTATTGAACGTTTTGCTGCAAATAGAGCAAGCAAATTGCATTGGACCGACATGAATCTGAGCCGGGCTTGGTATCCAAAACCTCTTGCCACAAACTTCCATATCAGAATCAATCATCTCCGCATCAAACTTCATCTTCCTCCTCTTGTTCATCATCACCACGCCATCTTCTACCATCTCTCTCTTGATCGGTTTCTCCTGATGATCGGAAGTTGTATCAGACTCATCCTCCACCGAGTTACCACGGTGGTAATCAGGGAACCCGATTTGGAGAGTAACCACATCATCCTTACTCTCTTCTTTTATATCTTCCAAGGTCTGACGACGACTATTATTTTCCATGAGCTTGTTTAGAAGAGGCAAGCACTGGATAGAAGTATTGAGCGGTTGTTCTTGTGGTTGGTATAAGAAGAGAGATCGTTCCAACATGTTCATCTGACTCTGGTGGTGATTTGAGGATCTTGATATAGCATCTCTTGTCTTCATACGGTATAATACAGAAGGACAAGAAGAAGAAGAAGACGAAGGTTTAAGCCATTCAATGAAGCTTGGGGATTCGAAACCTAAACACTTCGTCTCATAAGGATTCATCAAACTCATCTCTCTCTCTCTCTCTCTCTCTCTCTCTCTCTCACTCTTTCTCTCTCTCTCGTCTCTCTCTCTCTCTCCCCACGATAAAAGGGTAAAGATTAGTAGTAGGAAAAGGTTATAAATTAACCTAGCTAGCTACCTGATGTGTATCGTAGCCGTTCGTCAAAATAGGTTCTTTGTTGTTTTCTCGAATACAAAATCTTGGTCAGTAAAGTTTTTGTTTTTTTCTTCCTACCCCAACACGTATTACGTAGATATGTCGACGTTCGCACGTGTCTACGCGTTTACACTAAGGGGAAAGAAGAGTTGTAAATTTCTTCATGTGGTGGGTCTTTTACTTCGCATAGTGAAAAGGAAACGCACAAGCACACAAGGCTTTTCAATGAAAGAGAATCCTAAGAGGACTCGTACTCGTCTTTACACTCATTTCCTTTCCCATTACATATTAAATAAATTCTAACGTACTTATACCAACAAATACGATATCATTTCATCATTTTATAGTCATAATTGGCTTTTAAGTGCATATAGACCGGCGAAGACAAAATTCATCATTGCACTAAAACAACAATTTCAACATCATTTTAGCCGTCTTTTTAGGGACAAATGATATAAAGCAACAACTGATACAAAATCACGCGTTCACTTTTATTGACGTTTTTGATATCACCCGAACTTTTATTAAGTTATATTTGTATACATCATTCCCATACGGCAAGACTTTTCTAGCTAGGACTCTAATCCATAATTTACGTTTTGTTTAAGATAATATATGCTAAAAACTCTGAAACCACTACCTTCAATGGCTTCATTATATGATCTCGTTTCTAATTGAATTTGTTATGGTTTATTGCATTGATTAATCAATGCAATCATAGACGACTAGTTGCAGAAATTAATGTTCGTTTACTAAAACTAATTTTAATTGATAATATATAGTTTTAGATTCAAGGTTTTAAAATGTAGAAGAAGTTTTAGTAGTTGTAAAGATTTGGAAGAGATAGAGAGATAGTGGAGTTTGACCTATAGGCACAAGAATTTTTGTTACAAAATATATTAAGGTTAACCGCAGATTAGTCAATACCTGAAGAAATAAAATACTCGAAAAGAAAAAAATGAAGAAATAAAATACTCGAAAAGAAAAAAAGTGTATAAATATGATTATACAATAAACTGGAGTACAGTAGTCATTTTGAGTCGAAACTAGAAGCTTATTCAATGTATATATATATGTGTCAATGTTGTGGTGGAGCCTAAACGAATACTAACCTCAAAAAATGATATTATTATAGCTAACACTATTGAACCGTGCGTTTTCATTTACGAATTATATGGTTTACGTGCCATCCGGTTCACATACGGTAGTATATACTTTTTTTCTGGTCATGTTTTGTGAACCACATACACTTAGACCAATATCACCAATAAATAAATAATAGCACAATTTAATGGAATTAAGTGAAAACAATTAACTAAAAAAAATTGCACTGTTTTATTTTATTAACCAATACCGGTTAAGTTAGCAATCAAGTAACTATTCCAGATTCCTAAATTAAACCGGTACGTTTCACCTTAAACCTTCAAAGCTGAAGCCTCCGACTGAACTAGAGTCACGTTGCAGGTATATATAAACCAGAGCTTAAACCCTCTTCTGTTCTTTTCCGATAACTTTTTTTTTTTTGTTGCTTTTCCGGGGCCGACCAATGCAAGGACATCGCGACGGCTCGCGGTCTCTACGCGCCTCCGCGAACGGTGGATATGTTCCTCAAGCGACTCGCGTGTTTCCCAATTTCAGTATCCATCAACCCATAAATTACAAATTCCAGACCCAGCAGCAAAATCTCAACTTCCCTCGTCCGCAGTTTGGCGCCGGCGGTAATGTTGAAGTCATTCGAATTGACAATGCAGTCAGCAAGACGCGTAAATCGCTTGTTGCTGCTGGAGAGAACGTTTCTTCGACTAGAGTTTGGCAATTGGTTCAAGCACAACTTCGAGTTGATTCTTGGCGTTCCTTTGGGATGCAATTGCAAGATGTTCCTTCACTTCGCCAACTTATGGACCTTGAAGGCAAGGTAAAGTTTGAATTTCTTTTTCTACATTGCCACCTTGAAATTGTGTGTTTTTAGAACAAAACAGAACCTACCTATTGCAAAGTTGTCTCCTTTTTCTTAATTAAACCTTTAGGAATTATGTGTTCTCTTGATGTCCTGTAGATCATTGCGTTCATTCACTGCTACGTTGGGGCTAGAAAAATTGTGACCCTGTATGAACTGGAAGTGGCAATATGTCGAAACGAGGTCGTTGGTTGTTTTGATGATCTGGGATTGGGACCTTTGCTGCAGCATCCACTTGTCTTGCTCTATTTTCCATCCATCTCTGCTTCTACTGGCCTAGTTCGGATCACTAGTGAGGATATAATATCTTTTCTCGATAGCTATCTGAACACTTATGATATGGACAATGTTAAGCTCGATGAATTCTTGAATTTCGTTGCTGCGAGAAAATCAGTTACAAGCAAGGAAAAGCTTGGTGTTCGTATTCAAAGCTTTGGGTACGATTTTGTTTCTTTGGGTTATCTTAACTTGCTTATGAGTTAGTTAGTATGATGATATTAGGCTGGTTAGATAGCTTTGTTCTCAAAAATCCAGCACTTTATATGATCAGTGTGATAGTTTATCTATGTCTGAGATTTGTTGATTTTTATTGTCTGTAGAAATTGAAGTTTGGTTACAAGTAGTAGATTGATGTTTGGAACATCAGTGATGTGCTCTGGTTTTATACTTGTCTTATCATGTACAGTATTTAATTTTTTGTTGATTAGTCGTTTGATTGGAGTTGGGTTTCGCACATATATGTCTTACCACTGTTAAAAGTTGCTATAGATCTCCATATTAGTGTCTATATTTGTTACCTCAGGAGATGTGCTCTTAGGATTTTATTGTATCAATTGGTTGTATATGTTTGCTTTCTTCCTTTTTCACGAGGAACCTGGTTTTGTAAGAGATCACCAGATTATGTTCTCACCTCATTCATTGTATAAACTGCAATAGCTTATTATATTTGATTATTACATTTTATAGGATGTATGTAACTTTCATTCAAGACGCAAAGAGACAAGAAGGTGAAACATTGAAGATCTTGCTGACTGAACTGCATCAGAAGTATCACATCCTATCACCAAAGATACAACAGCGAGATAAGGATTATTGTGGCAAGCATACAAGATTTAATTCATTGAGCTCGGAGGACAATGATAGTGCTGATTATGAGGTCAAAAAAAATAATAGTTCTGACCATCTCAGTAGTTGTTCATATCCATCTGTTGCAGAAGAGATTAAGCAGCTTGGGAGCTCCAGTAAGAAAAGAAAGGCTGAGAGTCGCATTCATGAAATATCTGATTTTCCCAAACTGCTTAGAAGAGACCCCTGTAAATTACGTAGAGGATATGCGAAACAAAAGATACCTAAATTGGCAGATGATTCTGATGCTAAGCAGGTTTTCTGTGTCAATGAGGCTTATTTCACACTTTCTGAAGGAGCTTTGAGACTGTTCGTTTCAACTTGGAAAGATACATGTAAAGAGCTAAGTATGTCAATGGTAAGTCCATGTTGAGTAAATCGAGATTGGATGACTGTTTGAATTCTATATTAGATCATCTTTGTTTGCTTGAATCTGACAGGGAATTGAGGCTGTATGTTTTATTCTCTAATATTCTCTTAATCATGTAGTTTGTCCAGAAAGTATTGTCTTCTTACGACCTAGGTGGTTCCGAAGTACAAGCTAATATTAAAAGAGCTAAAGTGATGTCATCATTTCCATTTGTTGGAATACTACATGTCGCTGTGAGTTGTTGGTCATATTTTCTAATTAGGTCTGTGTGAAGTGAGCATATATATCAAATTCAAGGGTTAGTGGTCATGTTTGTGACGCCTCCTTTTTCAAATTTTGAAATTTTCCGAATTTCAAAGCTAGACCATTTTCATTCATACTTTTACAACTATACATGGGTTTATGCTGTTTTTTTTTTTTTTTTTTTTTCCGCTGTTCCTTCTTGTGCTCTTTTTGTTTTGTGTGGTTCAAGCCACCCTGCTCTTGCACTGAGACTTAGCACCCAGTTGCAAAGTCTTGGAGTTGAGTTAGCAAATGTAAAAAAGTTCCCTGGTTCAGCTTTGCTCTTTGATTCTGCATGTGCACATCACGATGTCACTGAGGCAGGCTGAAAAAAGGATAAAGGTTGTGCCCCTTGTCAACTCCAGTCCACAATTCGGCTCCCTGTTTCTTCTTGAATAAATTAATGGAAACCTTCCAAGATCCCAGGATGCAGATTCTGTCTCCCTGTAGAGAATGTCTGAAACTGAAACCTGGTTGCATTTACGAAATAAATTCCCTTACTATTTCTTTTAACACCTGAATTTGACTTATTTGTAGCATTTTTCATACCTGGTTTGGAGTCTTGTACCAAAGCTTTTAGCTCTGTGTTCCAGAAGTGCTGAATTGTCTTAATTTTAATATCTTTGTTTTAGTGAGAAATCTATTTCAGTCAGGGAATATTTTTTTTCATATCTTTGATCATATTATTTCCTTCTACTGAAGGATAAAGTTGCAGATGTGCCGTAGTAGAGTAGTAACTTTATTTCTCTCCCCTTGTAATCAGAAGGAACTTGTAACAGAGGCTCTTGAGAAACAGATACGGACTGAGATCACAGATACAAACTTGGTTGCTGGATATGATGATTGTGCAGGCACAAGTTCAAGAGCTAATAAGCCGAACCCATCGCGTCCTATGTCCATGAAGAGTGGCTCAACATCAGGAAATATCGTTCATGAATGGAATGATTATGTCTCAACGGACTTCAGCGCAAGAGATCATCAGCTTCACACTGGCACACCTTGGGCTGCACAAGCGCAACAGACTGGTAGAAAAGGTGAAGAAATTGCTTACAGATACTTTGCTGCAAAATATGGCAAGAAGGCTCGGGTTAGATGGGTTAATGAGCAGAGCGAAACCGGGTTACCTTACGACCTAATAATCGAAAACCGAGGTGGTAAGAAAGAGTATGTAGAGGTGAAAGCAACTGTATCAACAAGGAAAGACTATTTTAACTTGACAGTGAAGGAATGGCAATTTGCAAATGAGAAAGGAGAGAGTTACGTTATTTCTCATGTTTTGTTAGGCAACAGTAATGCCATCCTTACACAACATAGGAATCTTGTCAAGTTATGCCAAGAAGGTCATCTCCGGTTATTGGTTCTCATGCCCAGCCAGCGAAACGAGGTCAACGTTGCATTTTAAATCCAGTTCAGTTTCTTTTTTTCAAGTATTTTACAGTGATATTATTTAAATTCTTTTTAAGCCTAGTTATTATTCTTGGGATTGATATGAAAATGACCTCTTCCAAATTCAAACTGGTTATTTGACGTGGCATCCAAGATTTAGGGGATAGAACCGTCAAGGATTAGGATAAGGAATATTCGAAAATGCTGTTTCTCCATGTGTATATAATAAGTTTAACTTGTGTGAGAATCAAACAAGACTGAGATTGGTAAAAGTGGCAGTGGCGTCTCAGGTTTTACATAGATGTAAATGTAGACAGCTACAGGAAACAATTCTAAAGAATGGGGTTTAGCCAAAGCATCAGAAGAGGAATATTTTGCTCAATTCTTTATTCCCTTCAAATTCAAATACATCAAGGAACCTGCTTTTTTCTAGTGGCCATCCCTTTTATCAATCATCTAGTGCACATAAAGATTACAGCTTTTCACCATTGATACCGTTTCTGTGTTGCTTCCAGATTCAAAATCAATTATTTTCTCCGTCGGTATCTCCTGAAACTTTTTTTTTTTTTTTTTTTTGGTAAAAAATCACCTGAAACTTGGTTCTTTTTTTGCCACTTTCAATGCCCAAATTGATTTTGTGTGGTAAATATACATTATTGCAAATCAGTCACTAAAATGGAAAAAGTTGCGTCTTTTCGTAGTGACTATATCAGGGTTGATGGGGGATTCTTCTGCAAGTTCAAACAGGGTTAAGCTTCGGGATGGGAGATTGTTAGCTTATAGAGAAAGAGGAGTTCCAAAGGAAGAGGCCAAATACAAAATAATTCTTGTTCATGGCTTTGGAAGCTCCAAAGATATGAACTTCTCTTCCTCAAATGTAAAAAAAAAATGCTCTTTGGACCTTGCCTGGATGTTTCCAAGCCTCTGGTTTTAAATATCCTTAAATCTCATCTGGATTTAGTTTTGCAGGAGCTAATAGAAGAGCTTGGGGTGTATTTTTTATTCTACGACCGTTCTGGATATGGAGAATCGGATTCAAACACGAAACGTTCATTGCAAAGCGAAGTTGATGACATAGCTGAACTTGCAGATCAGTTGGAGTTAGGACCTAAGTTTTACCTAATTGGAATTTCCATGGGATCTTACCCTACTTGGGGTTGCCTAAAACACATTCCTCACAGGCAATTTAACTATTCTTGAAACCCAAAATTAAGGACAAGGCTAAATAAGTTACGAACAGTTAAGTAACCGTTGAATATTATGTCTTCTTTGCAGGTTATCCGGCGTGGCTTTTGTTGCTCCGGTGGTTAATTATCGGTGGCCCTCGCTTCCTACGAAGCTAATCAAGAAAGATTACAGGAGAGGTATTATCAAATGGGGTTTAAGGATATCGAAATATGCACCTGGACTGTTACATTGGTGGGTTATTCAAAAGCTCTTCCCATCAACTAGTTCGGTTCTCGAAAGCAACCCGGTCTACTTCAACAGCCATGACATGGAGGTGCTCAAGCGAACTACTGGTTTTCCCATGCTTACTAAGGTCACTTACCTAGGTTTCTCCATCTAACTTGAATTCCAATTTGAAGTGTTTGATCATTTTGGTACATAACTTGGTATATAAATAGGACTCGCTACGGGAAAGAGATGTTTTCGATACGCTAAGGGACGATTTCATGGCTTGTTTCGGGCAATGGGACTTCGAACCCGCAGATCTAAGCATTAGCAAAGAGAGCTGCGTTCACATCTGGCATGGGAAGGAAGACAAGGTTGTTCCATTTCAACTTCAAAGATGCATACTGCAGAATCAACCCTTGATCAACTACCACGAAATCCCGCAAGGAGGACATCTGATCGTGCACTACGATGGCATTTGCGATGCAATTCTACGCGCACTTTTGGATTCTTGAACTCGCACCATTTGATGAAACACATGTACAAAAGAAAATGCTCATGAAACACATGTACAAAATCAAAATGTATTTGATTGATGATTCAATTTTACGAAAACAAAATATGTTCAAAGTGTACAGTAATGACATACAAATATATATATATAAAGATAATGTAGAAAGTGTTTGAATCAATGAATGGATAAATTTAGTAAGACTAAAATCAGATGCTTCTGCTATTTGGATTTTCTTCATTGATCAGATAGTCAAAACGTGAATCGCCGCCATTAACGAGCTTTAACAGATCAACCGCCTTCTTCCTTCCTTTCACACTACCGTTCTCAGCTACGTATACGATCCCTTCCGTGGCTCCTTCATCCGCGCCAGACGCAACCGCCGCCGCAACTTCCGACCTCGCTTCATCCCCTCCGCATCTCGCCAGATTCAAAAGAGCACCAACGGCGTTCTCCTTGATCCGCAGGGACGAACCAGTGCAAGGATCTAGCAGATCCGCGAGCACGTTGGCTCCTGAAACCCTCCTCATCCCGTCTTCACTCTCTTCGCACCCCGCGACTTGCGCCATAACCGCCGTCGCGTCTTCCACGACCCCGCACCGCGAATCCTTCACGATCAGCGAGAAGAGAGCCGGAATCGCGCCGAGAGAGATCATCGTGGATCGGTTCATCGGATAGAGAGCGATGGCGAAGAGTGCCTTGAGGGAGTCTTTGATCGACCGGGGATGCGAATTTGGATATCTGATGATGTGAATAAGAGAGAAGATGATATCGCGCTTGGATCCGATGATAGGACGGTAAGACTCCTCGGCTATCAGGAGGCTGTAAATCGTGGCGGCGGAGGACTGAACCGCGGCGGGGGAGGTGGTGGTGTCGTGATGACGAAGCGCGTGAGAAAGCGCGTCGAGCAAACCGCGTGAGGACATTAGTGGTTCGCGAGAGGTGATGGAGAGGTTGAAGAGAGTCGCGGCGGCGTTCTCTTGAGAAGAGTGAGACGAAGAGTAGAGAGTCTCGGCGAGGTACGGGATTGCTCCGGCGTCGGCGATGATAAGGCGGCTATCAGGATCTTGTTTAGAGATGAGTCTGAGCTCAGCTAAAGCGGCGGCTCTGGTTTGTTCGGAGACGGAGCTGAGCTTGGAGACGATGGAGGAAATCGTTCTACGCTTTGCTGTTTCCATTGAGAAGATCTGATGAACCTTCAAAAATGATCTCTCTCTCTATTGGATGATGAAGTTGGACTTTTTTTTAACAAAACGGACTTTGTACTACTAAACTAATAATTTGTTTTGTGTTAAAAGAGCTTGAAACAGTAAACTAAGAACGAAAGAGTCGTACTAATTTCATTAGTGGTAGGAATTAAAAGGTCCAACTTTTTTTTGCTTTTTGTCAAGAAAAAGCTACAACTTTTGTATTTTTTCTATTAAAATGTACTTATCCAGGAAACTGTGTCAAACGTTGATTCTACAAGAAACTTTGAATATTTCATGCTCCTGTATGGATTTTACGTGTTAATTTCAGTCATTGCTTCGTTTGTCGTTCTGGATCTTTTATTCCTTTCAATTCTTTTTTTCTTTTCTTTTTCTCGTCTTCTTCTTGAGCACATGAATTAATCGGTTCCATTTACGTACGTGGAACGTTAATTTCATAGAGTAGCAGAAAATGAGAAACCTATAATTAAAAAAAAAAAAAAAAAGGCGAAAAGAAGATCCTATTTTTCTAGTACAACTTAAAAAACAACGAAATAGGCGAAATTAAGACAGACAACGAAACTTGCCTATTTTTTAATTTGTAATAAAAGTTAACATTTTTTCATTTAGAAATTGGAGAAGTGGTTCCGCGATGACTGAACGATCTGCAAATCCGTCGTCGTTTGGCAAGATGTTTCATCACTCATCAGTGTCCTATTCACACGTTAATAATATACCAAAGGATCAAATCAATATTTCAGCATTAATTACAGACACTAATAAATGAAATGTAAATATGGATTATATATAAGGATGGCTTACTCTCGTGGGCGAGACAACCAAAGAGAGCTAAGGGCTCTGAGCCGTCCATAGTACTCTCCTATGACTAGAAAACACCGAGCCGCTTGTCGGACTGTCAAGATCCGTCGCAGCTGGTGAACTGTCTGCTGCCTCAAGTTATCAGCCTTCATATTTCAATGTATAAATAACCACAGTTAACTTTTGACATTTAAAAACTGATTCACTTTTTCATTTTGATGATAATACTTAAATTTTAAAATTTTGATAATGACAACTGCATACCTACTACCTTGGTGGGATAATAATGGGTATTGCAAAAGTCAATAACTTGTAATTGATACATATATTAAAAACAAAATCAATTTGATCCGAATGTTTGAAAACAAGTAAATAACATAATACACTATGTATTTTATTGAGTTCAAAGCAAAACTTTGAAAGAGATGGGATATACTTTAAACATATTCTCTTTGTTTTCCCATCTATTTTAGTATATAAAAACAAGTTGGTGAGATAAATTTGGCTATTGAAATAATTAAATATAAGACTAAAACAACATACAGTATATTATTATTAAAAAATAGTTACGATAAAAAAAAACATAAGGGGGACATGGGCCAATTGAGCATAAGCCAGAAAGAGACAATACGTGAAAGCAACATTTTATCAGATTTTTTTTTTTTTCCTATCAATGTAGCCAGCACATATGTTTTGTTCATATATATGTACGCTAAATAGGCACACGTATTTCGACATTTTAAGATATCTGTGTGTCTAGTATTTATATATTTGCTCCCAAAACGTTAATATATCACCTAACATATTTCGGAAAATAAAAACATCAGAATTCTATATTCGTCTATGTACTGTATATGATTAAATGTTCAGTCAAACATTATCTATAATTATATAGTTTATATTTCACACCGTTTTTTTTTTTTCATTTTGCTTTTGTATTTCTCCACAACTATTCGGGGAAAAAAACACTACTAACATGTTGTGTTCTTCTAAACATTTATAAACGTCATAATATATATATATATATATATATATAGAATGTAAACTTAATGCACATAAAAACAGATATAAGGGGAAGAAAAAAAAAAGATAGGGTGAGAAAAAGGAACCTGGCGGATAAAGCCTTCGAGGTTAGAGATCTTGCCGAGAGCGACGGCCATTTGTTGCATCCCGTCGACGACAGGAGAGGCGGCGAGAGTGTCGATGAGAGATTGCTGAAGTTGTTCGAGGCCTTGCGAGAGAGCCTCCTCTGCTTGTTGCGACGAGTGTTGTAGGCTATATATTCCCATCAGTTGTTGCTCCGTCAATAGATCCATTTGTGTCACCAATATCTGTAGTTATAAATCATTCACATGCAAACGTAAGTAAAACCTAAAACTTACGTATGGAGATATAAATAAATATATAAATGGCGAACAAAAGAAAAGACAAAAACCGAACCTTGATTAGGTCGGATGGACGGAAACCAGCCATCCAGATAAAACAGCGTTCGGCTGGAGACATCCATGTTCCGATGATGAGGTGGAAAACATCAGCCTTCGCAGCCACGGCTTTTAGTCGGAATATCTCATCAAAGTGAGCAATGTAACCGTCGACGATCAACCTTAGGTCGTTGTCCGATAAATGAGCCTGAAGACCGGTTCGAATCTCCGACATATGCCGGTTATCATCCTCTAGCCACCTCCCATATTCCATGTCAAACATCGCAGCTCCTACGTACGTTTCAAAGTTAATAAAATTAGGTTAATAGTAATTTATTAAACATTTGTTTTCGTATTTCTGATAAAATAATACTAAAAAAATGGGTGTTTTAGGTTTCAGTACCGGAAGTGATGTTAGGTCCAGGTGGTCCACAACCACCCATGAACAGCCCCTGCCATATATATATCGACATAAACGATATATTAAAATTCCACAAACAAAATTTTTTAATAACCAATTAAGAAGCTCAACAATGTTGACAGGTTTTGAAAAGGTAAAAATAGATTAATTAGCATTTAAAAAAAAAAAGATTATAAAGAATAGAAATAATTTAATATCAACCTGAGAACGAGCACGCTGAAGTTCTTGCTCCAGCTGGGAAAGCTTTATCCTACTTGATTCTAGCTGTTGTACATACGCCTGCGCAAAACATATGTACGCATTTGTTCAAAATAACACAGAAGATCTCTCGGAGTTAAATGAATTATGTGTGCGTGGAAATTATACGTTCATAAATGAATTATTAGAAGACTGGTAAAAGTGGTAGATATAGAAAGTAAATGCCAAAAATGAACCACTGCCTATGTTACAATAATAGCAATAGCATTGAAAATATGCAACACAATAGTAATGAAGACACATAGAATAGGTCATATGGTAATTGTGATGGTTACCTTTTTCCTAAGACGGCTTTTGCGAGCAGCTTCTCTATTTTGGGCCAAACGTCTGAGTGTCTAAATCAATCCAGTTTTAAAAATCATTATGATAAACAAGAAGTTAACGAATTAATTCAGGTAAAAAGGAGTATTACAGCTACTTATAGAAAGGTTAGTAAAAGAGTATGTACATATATATATATATATGCATGTATGTCTCCTCGGGGGGAGTCAAATAAATGTATAGAGAAAGTAATGATGATGAATTGAACGTTAATGTACCTTAGCATCAAGTTGTTTGCCTGAAGTTGTAGCCTTCCTCTGCAATGTCAGAGAACAAAAGATGAAAATAGAAATTGAATTCAGTGGAAAGAAAGAAATCAATTTTCTAAGTGAAGTCCACTCACTCATTGTGATAAATAATATTCATATATAGACAAGAAGAAAAGCAGCATGTATTAAATATTTTACATCTAAGTATCTAACCGATATAGTATATATATATGAAATCATGCATTTAAACGTTTATTCATCTTTTTTGATCAAATAACATTTATTCATCTATCGCCAGTAGATATATGAGAATAATGGATGTGAAAAAAGTGAAACATTGGTTTAACATGCAAACAAACAAAAAGTAAACATGGAAAAGAAAGGAGAGTAAAAAGGAAATTTAAAATAATATATATATTCATATAACACTGAGGAGGAAGATTCTTCTGCTTTATTTCGCTTTTTTGGGGGGGATTTTATTTTATTTGTATTTAAAATTTGTCAGTGTTATCATATGAATCAACGATTTGAGAGGTCAAAATTCTGAAATCTCTCTGATTCGTTTCCTTTTTGGGATCTGTGTATGTTTTTTGTTTTATTGGAAGATTTTGTTAGGACATAGACATATATGAAAAAGCATGTGCATGCATATCTATCATGTGACAAGGAAAGAGAGAGAGAGAGAGAGGCTAGCGATGATATTTAATATACACATACCATGTACATGCACCAAAAGCATGCATGTTTCATGATGACTCCCAAGTACCATGCATATAAATCTATATATCTCTTTCTAATATAAAATTTTTGAAAAGTGATGATGAGTGAGTTACCTTATCTTCCGAAGGTTTAGGAGGAGGTAAAGTTCGAGAAGTAGAGGGAAGTGCAGATGTTGAACTTGAGTTGGCCATGTTGTTGTTGTTGTTGTTGTGATGCTGAAGCATGAGATGATGGTTCTGTGGTTTGCTGCTCATGGGAGAGTCGGGCTGTTGACTTTCAGCTTTGCCGGAGAAATTAGCAGATCCAGAATCGCTGCTCTCTCCTCCTGACTTGGAACTCTCCTGCAATAATACATATTCAACATAATCACACGACTCCTCATATGAACAAATTGTATAATTAACATATACTTATAAATAAAAAAGAAGGTCAGAAAAGGGATAATTATAATGTAACACAAGGAGGAATTGACCTTAGCGTATAAATATTGACAAATGGGTGTAATTCAAAAATCGCGTTTATTTGTATAATATAAAGTCAGGAGAAAGGAATGGAGTAATTAAAAAAGTAAGTCTAAAAAATCGCTTTCAGTGTAGAGGGAAAACAAGCAAATATATAATAGGATAGTAAAGAGGAACAAGAAACATATACTATATAAATAAATAAAACTAGAGAGTAAAATGCGAAAATAAAAGAGAATAAATGTTTTATTTTTTAAAAGAAAAGGGAAAAGCCGGAAAAGGAGAAAAAAACAAGAGGAAAGGGTCAAAGAAGAAGAAAGGGTACAGTAGGAAGAGTTTGGTGAGTTCTGATTGGCCATGAAGGGAACATCTCCAGAGTCGTTCCTCCTCCTCCTCCTCCTAGCAAAGCTGCAACCCATTTTTTTACCCATCATTACATTTTATCTTCTCATGTTAAAATGTTCATATATAACAATGATATAAAATAAATTATGTGCATGGAGTAGAAGACTTAATTACATCATTTATCACGTGTATCTATATATAACATGACACATTATTTCCTAATACATAACTTTTGATGTAGAGGAAGTTAGGGAGTTGGTAAAAAAGATATTTTATGTGTATATTCTGCTATTTTTATTGAAAAAACAAAAAAAAAATGGGAAGAGAAATAAAGAAAACAAGTCACGCTATCCAAGGCTCTCTCTCTCTCTCTCTTTTTTGCCTCCGTATCATCACCTAAACCTATCATCTATCTAAAGACTTGTTCAGAGAGACTCTCTCATATATCAGCTTTTCCTTTTTTTTCAGTTTCAGTTTCTTTCTATTAATTCTATAACTTTATTGGAGTTTGTTAAGGAAAGCTCACGTCACCCAAAGATATGAAATACTCCTAGAAGAGAGAGAGAGAGAGAGGGGAGCCTTACGTGGCTTGGCTTCGTCGTTCCTATACTTAACACCTTGCAGAACAATTGCTTCTTCTAGCTCTCCAAAATCGAAGCTGCCCGATCCATCTTGGTTACTGTTTCATTATTATTTTTAATTATTACTATACAAAAGGAATATTCAATCATCTGTTACATCTTATATAGAACAAAATAAAAAAAAATTGAAGATCAAAATAAAAAAATAGAACCTAGAGGGTTGCATTTGAGTTAAAAACAGCAAAGACGTACGTACGGTCGCGTTTAATGAAAAAGTTAACTTACACAAGAGCTAAACCCACATATACAAAAACGTATCTGCAGGATAATCTATAACACATGTCTTAGTTTCTGTTTTGCCTGTAAAATTTTCGTTGACCATTTACTAACTCTATTTACGAACGAAACCGTATACAGCATATCATATTATTATACTAACTAAGAAAATGACAAATTGAGAATAAACAAAGAAAACCCCCTATAGAGCTCAATATTGAATATATGGAGTATGAATCTATGTATATATATATCAAGAAGAAGGATAAAGATGAGCGTTATGCATATATGTAAAGAAGAAAAGAGTTGGTGGGGAAGAATAGTTACATGAAAGCAGGAGGTGGATGATTGTTGTTGAGGCCATGGAGAAGTGAGTAAGGAAGATGATGATGATTATGGTTATGGTTTGTGGCTTCGCTGATTCTATGGTTCGCCATCTCTCACACAACCCGCAAAAGCTTCAATTGATCGATATCGATCTTCCTGATCTTTATTCTTGATCTTGTCTTCTGCTTGGTTTTCTGTAAATAAAAACATTAAAGTCTTGAAAGAGACGAAAAAAGGTAATCACTATTGATAGAGGCTCGAGTTAAGAAACAACACCAAGGCCCAAGGAAGAGAGAGAGAGAGATCGTGAGTTTTATTTAATTCTTGAACAAATGATTGGATTTTGAAAAGCAAAAAAAAAAGCTAGCTAGTTGGATGATGAACATATATGAAAGTATATACTGTATGTGTGTTTAAATTATTAAATTACCTTTGCAAAGTTTCTCTAATTTTGCTTTGGGTGTTTGAGAGAGAACAAAAGAGGGAGAGAGGGAGAGAGAGAAAGGAGAAAGAGAGCTTTTCTCGTCAAAGGCTTTTTTATGGCTGAACAGAAAGACAATAAGAGGGTCCAATCTTTTCTCTTTCCGATATAAACAATAATAATAATAATGTGTGGGCGTGTATATGTAGTTTTTAGATATTGAAAGAAATGATGATTAATTAATGATATAAGGATTAGTGATAATTAACTAAATTAAATAGTATTAATATTACTCTTCCTTTTATCTAGCTTTACAAAATTTTCAGTCTACTTGTATGCGAAGAAACCTTTGTGATTGATCATCATCACTCCCTCCTTTTCACCACCTTTCTCTCTATATATCTAATTACACAGTATAAACACACAATTTGCACTTTGTTAACTTTCAAAACTTTTTCTTCCTTTTTAAAAAATTTATAAAGAAATATTTGGTGGTAAATAAAAAAAAAAGAAGAAGATCTATGTCCTTCACAGACCTTGTCTCCAGGCTATACTTTTTGTGTGTTTTGTGTGTATTTATGTCTTTAATCGGAATAATAGTTATTTGGGTTTTGAAAGAGGTTCTGTACAAAGAAAACTGAAAATTTAGTTGACTAACTTTATAAAGCTGTCAAGGGTCAAAGCTAGCAGTAGTACTTGGCAATTGATATCATCAAATGAGACGATATCTAATCTATCTATGTATATAGATAAACAGAGAATTTAATTAGAAAGAAGCTTTCTTTATCTTTGTTAAAGTAACAAAAAAAAAAAAAAGAGGCTTATCCAAAATCATGTAGAAGAAGATTGTGGGATACAAGATTAATTGGACCGAGCAAAGGTAGATTATTTAGAAATCTATACTATAATATCAAAGGTAGGAAAAAACTTGGTTTCAAAGAAAAAATTAAATGAAAGGTTTTTGTATTTTAGTAAATAAAATAGAAAGAGAGAGTTAGAGAGCAGAAAAAGAGGAGGAACCCACTAGAAGGAATCACTGACTCTCCCTACTCCACCACAATCCCTCTCTCTTTGTAACCGCCTGTTTGTGCTTATTGGCTCTTTTCCATCAAATCTCTTTTTGGGCTTATTCACTCTCGTACGTACCCCATTTCTTTTATAAACTACTATACTCTAATCTATTTAAGCATCATCTTTTTATACTATATACACTAGTATTCATATTCTCGTGTATATATACATTTAAATTCTTGTTTCATTGTGTATATGTGAAAAATGATAATGGTAAGCTTTTCTACCCACTTTATAATCCTAGCCTAGCAGCATGGATCATGAAGTTATTTTCTTTGTGTGCTGTTCTAAAACCAAACGAAATAATAAAATACATCATGAAAGTTATCGAATAATATAAAAGAATCTCTTCGAATGGGCATTGATCAAATACAGCATGCTTTCTAGCCCTGGGCAAAATATTCGTTAGATTCGCTTCGCTTCGATATTCGTTTCGATTCGATTCAAAAAATTCAAATATCTATAAGATATTGAACCGAAACAAATATGAAAATGTAGTATTCGTAAAAACCGAATCAAATAACAAATATTGATTTTCTTAGTGCCGAATATCCGTTTCGCTTCGTATATTTATATATATGTATTAATATAAATCATTTTATAATATATATATAATATGTGTATTTATAGATTTGGGTATATATCTTATAGGCTTATTATTCAAATTATTATATTTTGGTCCGTTGGTTTTTTTGCTAAATGTTGTTCTTAAGCAAATAAAACTTTATTAGAAAAATCAATATTAAAAATAAAATGTGAGAATTCTATGGACGGTGGTTATATTTTCTTCTTATTTTGAAAACATGTCAAACAAGAACCTCTAATATTTCATATTTTGCACTTTATATTTGTGTAATATATGTTTTTAGTTTAAAAAAAAAAATGGGTCGTAGCGAAGCGAAGCAAGTAATTCGCAAATATTACGAAAAATGTTCGAATATTCGAAGTTCCGAATACTCGAAAATTTACGAAGCGAAGCAAATACCAAAATCAACTATTCGGTCGAAGCGAAGCAAATCACAAATATCACAAATTTTCCGAATATTCGCTTCGTGCCCAGGGCTAATGCTTTCTATTTTTATTTATTTATTTATTAATTAGTCTAGCTAGAAGACATATATACTCTGGTGCTAATGATTAATCGAATACATGCTCCCCCAGCTATAAGATTATCTATGCTTATCTTTCTATTATGATCCAAATGATTTTCTTATTGCTTTTGAATACACAACGTAACGAGAGAATCAAATAATGTTTTTCTTAAAGAAAATATCATGTTTGGTGATCGCGCGATCATATATATTATGAAATACACATAAACAGAAATAAAAGACAACAATGTAATAATTAATTGTGGGATAACGAATGTTTGTTGTGTGCTATGTACATTTGAAATAGCAGAATCTAGTGAGTTTCTATTTTCTAAACCACAGCTCTTTTTGTTAAATGACCTTTGGGATCGATAGGGGGATAAGAGTACGTAGTATGATTATATAATACGTCTACGTACATATTAATACATTTATACGCACATATGATAACCCAACAGTTTTGGTTGCATAGATCTTCCATCTTTTAAGTTTTGAAACCATAGCTAGACTGATAATGTGACATCTTCTAAGTTTCTTGAAATTTTGTGTCTTCTTTAGTTGAAAACATATATGTTTAGTTCTAAGTTTCAAATTTGAGATTTGGATGTAATAGCTAGAACTAACTAGAACACCTTTCTCTCTAGTCGGTTAACCTACCATACTTAAGTTGAATAATAAACTAATTTGCTTCTTCTACCAGTTCAACCAAAACACCCTTTAGAATAATGTCCATTATTATGTTAGACCAATAAAAGATACTAAAAACTAATACGGCCTTCTTGCATTAATCGTAAATATAATATATAGGAAAATAGCTATTTTAATTTTAAAATAAATGCCAATAATTTATAAAACATCTCGATCAAGAGTGTTTTACTATTTTAAAAAAATTTGATTAGTTTGGTATTATCTTTTAATTTTGTTGATGGGTCAACATCCCCTCCTCCCTGTCATCACCTAAATCCTAATGCCACATTTCAGATTCCTTTCCTTTATTAGAAATTGTTTTTATGTCTCTTTTGATTCGTATTAGCTGTTTTAGTCAATCACCTCTCTCTTGCAAATCCGTCATTTTTTCATCGCTTTATTCTTCAGTTTGTGTCATGATGAATCCCCCTAAACTGAGAATTTATGTTTAACGGCTCTTTTTAGAGGCTGTATTCGAAGAAGTGTGTATGCAATATGCATTTGAGTGAAGAAGAAACTTGACTTACTTTGTCAAAAAGAAACCAAAAGAACTGCGCTCAGAGGTTAAAGATTCAGAATAAGAACAAAAGGAGTACTCTAGTAAGTCTAACGGTCTTCAAGATGATTGTATCTTGATCCGAGGAGATAGATATATACTGATCTGACCTTAATCGCCTAATCTGTTTCTAGTGGCACATATGCACACCCAAAAATAGTGCTGGTCGTAACATGACCTAGAATCCAAGAGGCTGATGCTTGAGGCCCCAAAACTATCGAGGCCTAGTTTCATTAGAATCTAATCTGTGAGTATCGATTGGTGGGTATTCTCTATGCTCGGGTGAAATTTGTCAAATTTGCAAATTTCCTTTAATCGTTGTCTTTTTGATTTTGTAACCATTTTAATGTGTAACGGGCCAAATCTTGTTTGTTTGCTTTAGGCCCATAAAAGTTTGGGCTGTTCGATTGCAGCAATCCTCTTTCTTAGAGGCCTTATTACAAATATGGTGCTTTCTGTCTTTGATGGTGAAAAACTGAAAATACACCTATCAGGCAAATATCTTCTTCATCAACTCTAATTAAAAGAGACACATCATATCATATTTATAAACACACAAAAATATAAGAGACAGATGTTATAAAGTTAAGGGGGAGTAAAACCTACTCTAATACCATATTTTGTATATATAAAAAAATGAGAGAGCAACATTAGAAAAGACTTAGAAATCAAATAAACGAACGTAGTGAGTGATTCCCACGTTCCACCTTTCTCCTAACCCTTTTCTTCATCGTCACTCAATCTCTCTCTCTGCAACATTCTTTGTAACGTGTAAATTGCCAACTTTTTGATTTCACTCAATACAATATATACATATATATATATTTTTTATCAACCCAAGTTCGTTGCCGGCCATTACCGTTCGTCCGTTCCTTTATCCATGATCTCTCTCTTTCCTTTTTTTCTTAACCACATTGCCTAAAAAGTTTCTAACTTTTTCTTTCTTTCCCGGAGGAAGGACTCGGTTTTGGGTGAGGAAGAAGAGGAGATAGAGAGAGTGAGAAAGCGCGGCAAGACCGAACTTTGGCGGTTCGGCGGCTCTACGTCGTCGGTTAGTCGAGTCGTCCTGGAGCTCGCCCGTTGTTTCTCGACGGCGGAGGTGGAAGAAAACGACCAGCGAGCCATGGACATTGGCGGTCCAACCGATGTCCGTCACGTGGCTCACGTCACCTTTGATCGCTTCAATGGCTTCCTCGGTCTTCCCTCTGAGTTCGAGCCTGATGTCCCCAGAAAAGCTCCTAGTGCAAGGTTGGTTCCTTCTTTTCTTTTTTTTTTTCATGTCATCTCAGTGAACAGATTTGGCTATTCTGGTGAGAGGAGATTTGTTAGAATAATCTTAATTGATTTTGAGTTGCGAGTTTGCGACTTAGGTTTCTTTATTTGTGTTGGCAGTGCAACAGTGTTTGGGGTGTCGACGGAGTCAATGCAGTTATCGTATGATTCGAGAGGCAACTGTGTTCCTGTGATACTGTTGCTATTGCAGAGCCGGCTATATGATCAAGGAGGCTTGCAGGTTGAAGGAATATTCAGAATTACAGGAGAGAACAGCGAGGAAGACTTTGTAAGAGAGCAGCTTAATAAAGGGATCATACCAGATGGGATCGATGTCCATTGTTTAGCCGGACTCATAAAGGTTCTTCGTCTTTATCTCAACTGTGTATGTGCTCCGGTGTAATGGCACCTGTATTTGATGATGTATATGTGTTTGCGTTCAGGCTTGGTTCAGAGAGCTGCCGAGAGGGGTACTTGATCCTCTGCCATCGGAGCAAGTGATGCAGTGTGAGTCAGAAGAGGACTTTGTCAAGGTTGTGAGACTCTTACCTCAAACTGAAGCTTCTCTTCTCAACTGGGCCGTCAATCTCATGGCTGATGTTGTTCAGTTTGAGCATGTTAATAAGATGAACTCTCGTAACCTTGCTTTAGTCTTTGCACCAAACATGTCTCAGGTCAGTTTTCACTTTGGAAGTTACTCTACATAACACGATTCTGCAACTTTGGAGGTTCCATTGTTGAGATATCTTGCAAGTCTTTTCGTTATGGAGTTGAAGTTCTGTTTCTACTTGTGAAACCTGTTGGCTCTGTTTTGGCTTTATGTGTAGATGGCAGATCCTTTAACTGCCTTGATGTATGCGGTACAAGTGATGAAGTTGCTCAAGAGTCTCACGGAGAAAACTGCGAGAGAAAGGGAAACTTCATCTCCTGGGGTCGAGAGAAGAGGCAACAATGAAGTGGAAGTTAGCAAGAAGGAAGAAGACAGTGAAGAAGAAGATGATGGTGTGTACATGATTAAGGAGCAAGAAGCACCAGAGAGAATAAGAGTGGCTGCTGATGAGCAGAAGTCTGGAGGCATGAAGAGTGAGTTTGAGGGATCTAGTGCTTTGGATCCAAATGATAATGATGGAGCTGTGCAGCCACCAATTTGCACGAATCGTATAGGAAGCAAGTGAGATTTGATGGGTCTTTTTTTTAATAGCTATTTTGTGTGTTTGGATGCTTTATTGTATTGCATATGTAACTTCTAAGCAGTGTAGTTTGTTGTTTAATGTTGATATGATATGAGACTAACTCTGTGGGAAGAACACCACAATTGTATCTGCCTTTCTATTCTAGTAAGATCATATTAATTCATTATAAAAAACATGAAAGGGTTCAACAACTAATACCAAAAGATACAGAGATGAGTTGTTATTCGAGTTTGACAGAACGGTATATGTGGCGAACAAACATCCAAGAGGCCAAGAAGCTTATGGTTCCAAGAACCAAGAAGAGAGCGTAACATAACAGAGCCGTATATCCCAAGTAGAAGCTCAGCTGCAGAAACCCGGTCATGTCAGACCTGAGATAGAACAATACTCCATACCCATACATGAAGATTGCCGTGAATCCTCCACACAGTGTTGACCTGCAAACAATTATCATAATATCGTCTACAATTTTAGTCTGTCCCATTAGAAACTGAATAATGATTCTGAAATAAAAAGATATTACGCTAATCATGTTCACATTTCCTTCTATGACTGTATACTATGACCGGTTGAGTAAGATACTCATTGTAATGTGTATCTGTGTTGGCTTCTCATGTTACTAAGTCTGAATCAAATTAACATGTTTGGATGGAAAAGAATGCACTATAGTTAAATAATACATACCTCCACCACCATTCATGATCTTCACCAGATAGCTGAATGTAGGTCAAGATAATACCTACACTCGCACTCAAGAAGATGAGCAAAACGAATGTGAAAAGCATCATTCCAGGTGAGGTATATATTTTGAATCCCCACAAGCTTGCATAAAGTTGGTGCCATTCGAGAACTACTGCACTGAAAGGTACAAAGCCTCCAAGAAACACCTGGTACAGCTTTCTACGATACCAATTTTGAACTGGAATTTCTCGTGGGTGTCTTTTAATAGCGGTTGGGGGTTGAAACTCTAATAATCCAAAACGGTTACCTATAGCTCCTCCCAACACGAGAAATGGGATATTCAAAAAAGCGTAAATGAGTATGATGATGACTATTGTGCCAAACGGGAGTGCCGCTGTTGCCCCATATGTAATTGCCACAATGTTGAGAACCGATACTACTATGAAGAAAGGAACGGGGTAAAGAATCCCAGCAAGACGAACCCTCCTTTTCTGAAAATAACAATAATGCTCTAATGTTTAAGGTTAAAGGAGCCATGACCCTTTCTGGAAAAGTAAAAGTAGAAGGCACCTAAAATTTCAATCACCTGTTTGTTTCCCTCGAAATGGTTATGGAAAGAAGCAGATGTGTAGCCAGCCACTATTGATGTTAGAGTGTAAATGATGACTAGAGAAGTCAACAACGATCCGCGACTGTATGGGTATAGAAAACCAGTGAAGGCCAATGCAAATAGAGCAAGAATCCTGAAAGACGTAAAACAAGTCAGACTCAGAGACATGGTACAGTATAAGACACAATGCTCTAAACATGCAATTGAACACCAATCATCTTGATACAGGACGTAAGTATTCCCAATATATGGAAACATTATGTATCATCATGTGAGATTGACATGAACAAATTGTCAATAACTAAGCAAATATATAATTTGTATCTCAACTGCACTAAAAATCAAAGTTTGCCAGTGAATGTGATAAAAGTACTTTATGTATTACTATGTTAAGGCATACAAATGGATAGGGATAAACTATAGAACATTATAAAAATATAATAAAGATAATGGAATTCTAGATAGTAGAAGCTTACAAGATTAGCAACTGAGTACCAGTTCCTAAGAATGCACAGAGTAAGGAGATATTCCGAGGACATCTAAATACATCACTATGTACGAGTTTCCAACCCACTTCTTTTTTTTCTTCTTCATCTCCACTCGAGCAACTGAAATTCAGAAAAGAGAAGTTATCTCAAAAAGATGAATTAATCACCACATATGCTAACTTTAAAAAAAAAAACAAGATTAGTCTCCTAAGGAAAAATTGTCACCTTCTTAGTTCACTTTTGAGATGACGCACGAAGAGAAAAAAAAGAAGTCCAACTAACAAAACAACAACAGTTATCGAGTTAAGAAATGAGAATAAGTGAATCTTCTGGCTGATAGGATGAAGTGACGCCTGGGAGTACTTATTCATTCTTGTGGCAGACCGTTCTGAAGTCAAATTCCAAGAAACCGAGTATGTAAACTGAACATCAATCTCAGTGTTCTCGGATATATCAACTAGATAACTCGGATCACTAAAACTGTTGATCGCAACAACTTCATCTGCATTGTACAGAACATTAAACTTCAAGTGATTAAATACATAATACTTAGTATGCTTCTCTTTTTGACCAAGATAGTCTCCCTCTGATTTTCCAAGAAATCCCCACAAGGGGAGATCGTCGTAGTACATCTGAAAGTAGTAATCTTGAGCAATAGCATCTCTGAACATGGCAATATCACTCGATCTCAGTCTCTTGCGGCACAATGTAACATGAGTTTTATCCTCCCCAAATTTCAGCTCATATAGTGAGCTCATTAACCGGTCACCATTAAGAACTTGCCCAAGAGTTTCCTGTTCCTCAATTACAGGCTCTACAAAATATAAGGCAATCCTGAATCAAACACTGGAACTTGTGACACATATCAAAGTACAAATGGATTTTTATATTTCAGGAAACCTGATCATTGAGTTTGTCTCGAGAAATCTAACCTGGACGGCAGAACGGCAAATCATAATACTGATAGGTCTCACTGCAAACAGAACAAGATAAAAAAACAAATCTTTAAAGTGGGTCTAAGAAAATGAGCGATCTTTTGAGTTCCTTGCCAAAGCTAGAGCTTGAACAAAAACATATCTTACACATTCTCTAACTTGATCTCTCCGTGTAATACACACACTTCCATCAAATCAAAGATATCGTCCTCTCAGTTTACTAACCCGTCAACCATATTCCAATAAAAGCAAAATGCAGAAAGAATAACCTTGGATTGTGAAGAGGACCCACTTTGTTGACGAACAAAGGGACATGATCGCCGGCATTGTAATGGGTCGACGAGCCTGATCCGATCCAAAAAGTCAATGCGAGTAGGACTTGTAGTACAGTAAGCAGAAACTGCGCCATGTATTGGCACTCTGCTGCTGTTTTTCAAGTAGAAACGAATGAATATGTGCAACAAGAGGAGCTCCAAAGAAAAAAATGGTCATCTTCTTAAATCAATCAATCAACTCAAGAAGAAAACTAAACGGAGCACATAGGAAAGACCAAACGACGTCGTAAAGGGACAAAGTCAAACCTGAGTGATAAATGGCTTAGCCGGAATTGAGTGGCTTTGACTAGACCATCATCAGAAAAAGTCCCCTAAAGACGGTGAACTTATTAGCCGGGTGTTTATCGGTAAAGTGATATTTTTTTGGGTTGAGGAGAAAAACTATACTAAAGTGGGTTCTGGGTCCGAAGTTTGCAATTTGGGCCCTGTTAAAGTCTTATGATGGTTGCAGGTAAAGGCCCAAGTTGATTTAGGTTTAATTTAGTTTTATCATTATCCTAGTATAAAGTCTTCGCCTTTCGACGAATTTAGGGTTTCTTCTGTCTCATCACTCTCAGGTTTGTGCCTCGAACGACTGACTTCACTTCTAGCTTGATTTCTTCATCGTTTCTACGTGTAATTTACATTAGAAGATTCTTGTTTCTCGAGCTTCTGTTAAAGATTTTAATTCGTTTTTTTTATTCCTTCAAATTTTGTCTCGTTTCCAGGATCAGATCTTAGCTACATTGAGACAAGCTCAAAATGAGGTACACGACGCATCTCTTCAATTTACAATTCTCAGACTTTAACTTGTTTTCTATTTGTATTCGATTTGGTTTAGCTAATCACTCGTTGCGTATGATTGATAGGTTTAATATGTGAATTGCTTAGTAACTATGCCAAATTTCTCTACAGTTTTTTTTCCAAATGTTCTTTGCAATGGTCCTTAAATCTGGATAACTAAATCCCTTCAAGAATTTAAATCGTATATAGATTGTTTACTTGAGTGTAGTAAGATAGGAGGATTCTGTATGTTCAGTAATACATTAGGTACTGTTGTAACTTGTAACTGTTGTATATTTGTGTTTGTTAATAATGTCTTGTGGGCTGATGCAGTAAGCTTCAGAGTGAGGCCGTTAGAGAAGCCATCACTCTTATCAGAGGGAAGGCGGATGAGAAGAAACGTAACTTTGTCGAGACTGTTGAGCTCCAGATCGGTCTGAAGAACTATGATCCTCAAAAGGACAAGCGTTTCAGTGGTTCTGTCAAGTTACCACACATCCCCCGTCCCAAAATGAAGATCTGCATGCTTGGAGATGCCCAGCATGTCGAGGAGGTGGGTAATCTTATCACTTCTTCTTGATAATATGATTATAAAATTGTCTTTTTTGGAAATGGGTCAAATTATATGCTCGGTGTCTTGTACAATGGTATTAGTGCTCATTATACTTAGTGGCTATAAACGTTTGGTAATCTTTGGTATTTTATTTAGGTGGAAGCTATATATATCACATAGTGCTATCTTTGCTTACATCATTTTGTTTACTTTCGCAGGCTGAGAAAATGGGGCTGGAAAATATGGATGTTGAGTCTCTTAAAAAGCTTAACAAAAACAAGAAACTCGTTAAGAAGCTTGCCAAGAAATACCATGCTTTTTTGGCCTCTGAGTCCGTCATTAAGCAGATTCCGCGTCTTCTTGGTCCTGGTCTCAACAAGGCAGGCAAGTTCTGGCTACAGCTAATATTCCTTGTTATTCCTTGTTTTTATATTTTCATAGCTTTTGGTAATCCTTAACTTCTGTCAGTTTGTTTTAAGTTTCTTTTAGGTTTGCTTGTTTGAATAATCTCATTATTTATCAGCTGATCCTACCCCATGCAATGCCGGTTGATGATTCTTAAGTAACACTCCGTTGCTATATGTAATACAGGAAAGTTCCCAACTCTTGTGAGCCACCAAGAATCCTTAGAGTCAAAGGTGAATGAGACTAAGGCAACGGTGAAGTTTCAGCTGAAGAAGGTTCTGTGTATGGGAGTTGCAGTTGGTAATCTCTCAATGGAAGAAAAGCAGATCTTTCAGAATGTTCAGATGAGCGTCAACTTCCTCGTCTCTCTGTTGAAGAAGAACTGGCAAAATGTCAGGTGTTTGTACCTCAAGAGCACAATGGGACCACCACAAAGAATCTTCTGAGCTCTCACCTTCTTGAATGGTGGTTATAAGACACACTTCTTGCCCTTTGTTTTAATTTCCAGACATCTGTGAAACAGTGTAAGAGTCGTCTTGTTTACTCTCCTCCCTTTAGCTCGTGGTTTGGATGATTGAAAGAACTTCAGTGATTTTGGTTTATGGATTTTGTAGCTTATATTATCTTGGATTAGATGTGCTTATTTGACAGAAGAAAGAAACAGCACATAGATAATGAATGCTTAAATATGAAAACAAAATTTATCTCAACTTTATGGGCCACAGAGTCTATTTACTAAGGGCTTATGTTACAAAAATTTCATCCCCTCTTGAAGTTAGTTGGGCTTGCTTGATTGAAGGTTCAACCCATTTCACATTTCATGGCTGCATGCTCTAGTTGAATATATATTTTTCGTCCCCAACTTAATGTTGACCTTGATACATTTTCTAAGCAAGCTCTGTTGATCCATTTCTAAGCAAACTTTATTGGCTTCGTTATGTTAATACAGAACTTGAACACTGTATGTAGTTTTTTTTTTGGTCTTAATACTGTATGTATTTCTTGTAAAATCCAGACGTATGACGAAATTGAAATAAAAATACTAAGCTGAACGAAACGTTATTTCTTATTACTTTTTTTTGGTCGGCCTATTCTATTTTTTTTTTCTAAACACCTATAATTTCGTATATTTTTAAAATCAGTTTTTCCTTTTATATAATGAGAAGTAATAATATGAAAAAAAATTGACTATACCATATCTATTTTGTTGTCTCTCCGACCCAAATCTCAGCTTTACGTAAATTAGAAATCTAGGGTTCTTCCGATTAGGCTAAATCGAATCGAGATTCCCCTCGTATCTAAATCTTTGGATTCTTAAATATGTCTCAGAACGGGAAGCTGATCCCAAATCTGGACCAGAACAGTACGAGGCTCCTCAATCTCACAGTTCTCCAGCGAATCGATCCATACATCGAGGAAATCCTCATCACAGCAGCTCATGTTACTTTCTATGAATTCAACATTGATCTCAGCCAATGGGTAAGTTTCAATCAATCATCATATGCATAATTTGATGTTTGCTCTTGTACCTAGCCACTGATCTGTCTTTTTTTCTCAATCAGAGCCGTAAGGATGTTGAAGGATCTTTGTTTGTTGTCAAAAGGTAAGTACTTTCGATCTTCAACTACTGTGTGATGTACTCTGTGTTAATTTTAATGCTATTTTAAATCTGATGGATCCTTTTTGGTTTCTATCAGGAGCACTCAACCTCGATTTCAGTTTATTGTGATGAATCGTCGGAATACAGGTCAGTATTTTCTTCCCAGATATTGTCTTGGTTCCAGTTTTAGTATTTCTCACATGAAGTTGTTGTGTCCCTTGTGTCCATTCTTCTTTGTGTCTGTTTAAGCTATATGTCTTTCCAATCCCAAAATTACAATAACTGTCCAGTGATTTGGTTAAATTTAATTACTCCCTTCGTGATGTACTAGCAAAAGTAGTGGATATGTATCAATGAATTTTTGTTTAGGAGAGTGAATTCAGGTTTAGCTCATCTATAACTTAGGGACAGGGGTGGATAAGGTTTATCTCCTCGGAGAATCATGTTAATATAGATCTAGAAATTGTTTGCGAGTTTTTAAGTTAGGATTCTGTATTAATGTATTGTTGAATTTCTCTGGGCAGATAATCTGGTGGAGAATCTCCTTGGAGATTTTGAGTATGAGGTCCAAGGTCCATATTTACTTTACCGTAATGCATCTCAAGAAGTAAATGGCATTTGGTTTTACAATAAACGTGAATGCGAGGAGGTAGCAACTCTTTTCACCAGGTAAATATAAGTTACTGTATTAGGTAGTAACTTTTTTTGTAATTGGCAATCATGAATGTAAAACTAGAACCTCAAATAAACGTATGTTCCAGTTTGTGGATTATCAGACATATTCATGTCGGCAAACATAGTGCTTTTGTGAAGACATTTCTTGTAGATTTTGTTTTTTTCACTGTTTTGATGACGTGAGTACTCGTTGTATCTCTGCCTAATGATTCCTTGGCATGACAGAATACTTAATGCATATTCCAAGGTTAACCAGAAGCCAAAGACCTCGTCTTCAAAAAGGTAAGAGTTTCATGTTTATATTAAGACATTACATTATTAGCTGTTTCTTGTATTTTTCTTCTTTGAAGTGAAACTTGAAGATCTATTTTCCGGCTGGTTCTTATATTTTAAATTGAGTTAAATTTTCTATTTACTGCAGTGAGTTTGAGGAATTGGAAGCTGTGCCTACAATGGCAGTTATGGATGGTCCCCTTGAACCGTCTTCAACTTCTAGGGATGCCCCTGATGATCCTGCTTTCGTCAACTTCTTTAGCGTAAGTCTCTAAAAGTTTCTGTACACATTCACACTATCGTCTGCACAGCATCATCTATGACTAATGACAGGAGGGCTTTCTATTAGTTTTATATTCTTGAACTATCTTCAGCGTAGTATTTGGTCCAACTTAGATTCTAATCTGTTCATTTTCTTACTTCAACTCAAATTGTAACACTAAATTTAACAAAAATGTTGTTGCCTTGACTACAGTCAGCGATGGCTCTTGGGAACAATGCAAGTGGGTCAGCAAGTGGGCAGCCTTACCAATCATCACCGATTCCTCACCAACCTCACCAACCCACCATTGCTCCTCCTGTAGCGGCAGCAACACCTTCGCAGATAAAATCACCACCACCTCTACCATCCTCCTCTCCTCTGATGCCTCTCTTTGACAATAATCCTGATCTTATCAGCAGCAGCTCCAACGTTACCGATTTGGTTACACCAGCCTCTTTCTTTGGGCCCCCGCGAATGATGGCACAACCGCACCTCATTCCTGGTTCATCTATGCCCACTGCTCCTCCTCTCAACCCTAATAATGCGGCTCACCAGCAGCGGTCGTATGGTACTCCGGTGCTTCAGCCTTTCCCACCACCAACTCCACCACTATCACTCGCTCCTGCACCCACTGGCCCCGTTATCACCAGAGACACAGTGAAAGAAGCTCTTTTATCCCTGTTTCAGGTTTGTCTTTTTACCAAATCGGTTTTTACTTGATCTGCTGCCAAAACCTAACGAGATGCTTTTGACAGGATAATGAATTTATCGATAAGGTGACCCGAGCTTTACAAAATGCACATCAATCATGAAACTGCGCTGCATCAGCATCTACGTGTGGGACAGTGGCGATTTGATTTAGAATGTGTAGTTAAAATGTAGTTTTGTTTGTTCCCTGTGATACTTTTGAACAAGTGTTGTTGGAACCTCCAACGAAGGAATGTTACAAGATACTGCACTGCTCCCTTGTTTTAGCTCATGGACCTACTTTTCATTTTTTCTACTTTCAAGTGTCAAACCTATCCTCTTATTATGATTATAGTGTAGGCACCGCACATATATAATCAAACTTCGGAAATTCACAATTCTTCCTGATATATTAAATCTTTCATCTATTTGATCAAAAAAAAAAAAAAAAACTTTTCATCTATTAGAAGTTTGGAGATCATTAGAATTGTAAAAACATGTTTACATGCTTCGAGAGTGAAGAAACATATAAACACGATCGAACAGAGTTATCCTCCTTTTAGAGTACTATCCAATCATCATCTCTAAGCGTCGGTCAAGAAACATCGAAGATCATTTTCAACTCTATTTCTTAGAATCAAGAACATTTAAGAAACACTTGGGGTTAAAACATCAAATAGCAAAGATAGGGTCGTTTTGATTTTGATTAATAATAATTATTACACATAACGAAGAGAAAGGACATATCGTACAAATGGAAAGAGTAATGATTGATAATGCTTAGAAGTAATCCTCGGTCCTGCCCTTGAATCCAATTTGTCCGAAAGTGAGGCAGAGGAAGAGGCCTAAGTGCCACGTAACCAACCACAACCAGAACTGTGAAGTGAGAGCTGGAGGAGTTGGGAAGTGAGCCAGCTCAGTTCCGATGCTGTCGAAGAAGAGACCCGTCAGGCTCTTCCCGTTTATAGCCGGGATACTCGACGGAGCTAACCATCCGATCAGCCCAAACCCCACCACGTTCAAATCTCTCCTCAACCAGTTCCTCTCAAAGCTATTTTCATTTTTGCCACAAAGACAAATTTAGTTTTAGAAAACACCTCAAAAACATTCTTTAGTTTACCAGTTGAACCCGAACAAAACAAAAGAGAAACATATACCAAGTGACTCTTCCTCCGGATGCCCCGGCGAGTTTCAGAGGGTTCTTGGCGCTTAATGTTGGTTTTAGAAAGGCTAATAAAACATCATAAGAAACTACGATTAATTACATATCATGTAAACATTGTAGTATATGTTTGAGTCAAAAAGACAGAGAGATTACATGAAGAGAAGGGTTTGGTGGTGATGGAGGATCCTCCGAGTCCTATCACCGTCGATGGGGTTGCAAATGTTGCTGCCATTTTTTTACTTTGCTCTGTGCTTCTTTCTCCCAAATCCGATCTCCCTTGAAGTTTTTTTAAGTAAAACACAACACAAGGCCCCAAACTACAAGAAATAGATTTGAGTTTTGTGGACGAAGGCAGAGATTTCTAGGATGTGTTATCAATCAATAGCTTTGTGACACATCACTATTTTCTTAGATATTGTGGGTCTACCTTTTATTTCTTGGATAAGATTTATTCCTGATTTTTTTTTCTTTTCCTAAGCTGTACCAAAATTAAAGAACTGTACCAAGTATACCATTTGTTCGGTTCGGTATGGTCCGGGAATCGAATCTGGTCCAGGAGCTAAAGGCGTAATTTGATCAGCCGAGTCTGATCGGCGGGTGAAATGGACTACAGCTTAGCGGCGGTGAAGATGCTTTGCTCCCAGCTCCGGGACGCTAAACCGACGCCTTCTCAGAACGCCACCGCTCTAGGCGGTGTTCTTTTTCAACGTGCTTGGTTACAGGTTCCGATCTATCTATCATTCTCTCAATTCCTGTATTCTGTTTCGATGACATTCGATTCTTGCGTTGCAGGGCGTTTTGGTCTCCATCTCCGGCGGCGGAGAGGACAGTATGATCCTTGATGACGGAACCGGTCTTGTCGAGCTCGGCCTATCGAGCGATTTCTCCCTCCGTCAGTGGAAATCGGGAATGTACGTGATGGTTGTTGGTGTTTACCATATCCGTACTGGGGAGATACCTTTACTTAAGGTTACAAATTCTTTACTCTTTGTTATGCTTCCTCATATGCATATTGGATCAGTCCAGTGTTGTTTTAGTTTGGCTGAGTTTGCAGACAAGTCAAATTGCTCTATACCAAATTGGCACAGACGAGAGTGAAGTGAACATTTTAGATGTTATGGTGACAAGAAGCTTAGAGAAATAACATCACAAAGAAGCTTAAGTTCCAGCACTAGGCTAACACAGGCTTAGGGAACTATAACCACAAAGAAGCTTAAGTTCCAGCAGAGGTTTATGAGTTTGTGTATGGTAACAATCTTGTGGTGATACTTTGAAGCTAGATTCATATAATCAGTAGTAACTAAGAGATTCATCTTCTCTTGTGATGTTAGAGTGAGAGTGTCATCTGAATCAACAACCATCAGTTTTCCTGCATTTACATGGAATGCTTTGATTGTTACTAACACAGTTTACATTGTTTTTTTTTATATAACTGAAACCAGGTTCATAAGATGGTTGAGCTGTCGGGAAGCCCTGATCGTGAAGCCATGTGGTATTTGGAAGTCATGGACGCATACAGACTGTTCTATGAGCCATTGATCCAGGAGTTCTCTTGACTCTCCCCTTAACTTTTCATCCTCGAGAAAGAAACATCAGTAGATAGATTATCTCTTCTCATTCTTTTAGTTTTACCAGACCAGAACAATCCATTTTTGTTGGAGATAATCACTAAATCATGGATATGTCTAACTTAAACGAATCAAAAGCAAGGTCGTCTTATTTCTAACACCGTTGTTGGTTTTGTTTTTATCCAAAATCCGTTGCAATTCTTATATTCTTAACCATGTACTAAATTACAATTACCGATACAATTTTACAAAATGCCATTCATGACTAGTAATACCTACAAAATTGTTCTACAAGTTGAGCAGACAAGTTAGAAATACCAAACAGCCTTAAGCAATTGTTTCCACCATTTCGACTTAGAGCTCCTCTCAATCGTGCCTTCTCTTCCTCATGCATCCTCAACAGCCTAAGGATCTCTCGCACCCGAGGGAAAAATGCACCAGGACGAACACAATAAGGTTGAAGCACTGTAAGAAGCGCCTCCGCGTCGACCTCAAACCTATCAAATCTTTTTCCCCGTAAAACAGGTTCTCCTGAGAAAAATTTACGAGAAACATAGTGGTCAAGCCCTTCCGCGAGATTCCTCCACAAGTCTAAGAAGTCTTTCGGGTTCATGTTTAGCTGAAGAACACATAGATGCCTTCTTAAATTGTCCAATGCTTCTGCAACACTCTGAGACACTGTTAAATTGTTGGAACCAATAATGATGTTCTCTTCCCATAAAACCGTATTGATATTGAAGTGGTCGCTGCAAAGATTGTCAAATTGGTGGAGAAAAACTGTTATAATCTCCATAAGCCAATTGGTTTCCAACTCAACAAGGCTTTTCAGTTCTTCCCCAAAAAAGCAGCCTTGGCAGGAAACTTCAGGTTTTCTGTCAACTTTGGCACTGGTTTCCGCAGCCCACATCTCCACAAAAACTAAATCATCACTCCATTCTCGTAGTTTTGATTCAAGATACCGAGCGGTATTAATCGGTCCACAGGCTTGTATAAGTGTATCCTCAAACAAGCCATAGTGGGAGAGATCAATCTTCTTGAACTCCAGTAACATAAATTTGAATATACACCAGAGAAATTTGGTGGCAGTAGCTCTTATAAATTGGATCCTTGGCAGAATGACTGGTAGGGATAGACCATGGTCTATCAACTTCCAAGTCCTATTAAGAAAAGAGTCTGCTATAATTGGCGCTTTATAATCTTCTCTTGTGGATAAAACATACATTGCAGACCGTGAGCTAGATTCATTAGCATGTTTAGTTCTTTCACTATCAACTACCCAAGCTCTCTCATTCTTGATATCCTCTTTCGTTTTTCTATAAGCATCCTTTAGCTCAATCTTTCCCCAAGTCTTGAGCCACTCGGGTTTCTTACAAAATAGTCCCAGTACTGATATATTTTGAGAAAACGCTGTTGAAGAGCCTTCATAAGAAAGACAAGTATCTGAATTCACAAATGACTGCATTCGTTTATCAAATGTAACCATCTGATCGACAAGGTGGAACCACGACGATATAGCTTCAGTTTTCATGTGCTTCTCTTTGAACGTATCTATAAGCCCAGGAAAAACCTTGATCTCTAAGAATCCAGATAGCATCTGGACCATCGCTGAAACCCAAGCTTCTTTAGCACTGCAGCTTACTAACATAGCTCTGTCAATCAAGGGCTGTAAGAAATCATCCACCCCATCAGCAAAGTCTCTTGTAACTTTGTAGACAAGTTCAAAAATAAACTCAGGTTGTTCAGCCCATTGCATGAAATGATACTCCATCCGAGATGCAACCGGTTTCACCAGTTCATCAATTGCCCAGAGTCCAACATTACTATTTTCTTTGGGCATATGAAGCTTCTTCCGTTTTTCCTTCTTGGTATTAAGTTGCTGTAAACCACAGAGGAGTAGAAAGCTTTGGGAATAAGACTCCTTTTGATCTCCTTGCATCAAGAGTAGAGGATTAGGGATGGTAGCAACCTCTCTATACTCGACTTTGGAAGTTGCCAGTTTCGGTGGCCAGCCAAGAGACGAAAGAAAAGCTCGGTGATCTGCGATAACCTGTGGGCGTATAACAGACAAACTTTTATCCGCTCTACTATCAACAGAATCTATAAGGTGGCGCCACTGTGAGTGATGCCTTGTAACATAGCCAAGCATTTCTTCAATCTCACTCATGGTCTTGATGGCATGATTGAACCTCTTATGCTTGACTGCAAGGTCCTGCATTTAAAGATAAAAAAGTTTTAATCTTCCATATTTAGCTACCACAACTCTATATAGTAGTTAGCTTGTGGATTGAAAAAGCTTTACTTGAAGCGTACTTCCTTTGTGGTTTCTTATAGGATGAAACACTGAATCTTCAAGATCTCCAACCAGACTTTCCAACTTTAAGGCAGTCACTGAAAGAATTTGAATTTTTATTTGTATCAGGTTGGCTATTGAGGATGTTCAAAAATCAATAATCGAGCCAAACTCACCGATATATTTACGCTGATTCTGTATTCGGCATAGTTCTTCTACGAGTTGCTGTAACTCGCAATTCGTTTGACTTCCGACAGAATCCGTAGCTGCAATGAGAAAATTGGAGACAATCAGAAAACTTTCTTTCTTCATCACCAAAATAAACAAAGAGGGTATGGTAACTTACGGAGACTGAGAAGGCTCTCCAGGTTCAATCTTAAATCTTCGAGTGAAACTTTAGCAGAAAGCGAGGTTGAGATCCAGGAAACGGCCTGTTTGGTGAGATCTGTCCGGAGGTGGAGAAGACGGTCGTTTAGATCAGAACATTCGTGGCTTAAATTGGACGTTAGTCTTGAAGAGCGGAGGAGCAGATCTCGAAGGTCCTCGAGATTACCGTCAAGAAAGCCTAGTGCAAGACCGGGTAGGTCGGTCGGTTTTGGCAAGACGAACGACAGTGGAAGTGGATGTGCCATCGGAAGCATTTGCCGGGAAACGGTTGTTTCTTTTTCTAGAGCCTTTCGGTGGTCTCGACTCCAATGTGTTTTTATATAATTTGTTTATTTTATTTAGAATTAAAATTAGAATTTCCTTTTTTTATATAAAAAATTTAAATTGTAAGAAATAGAAGAGAAAAAAAATGTAAACTTGATTCAAAGGCGCCGTCGAATCCATCTTTAAGGGTTTAGAGACTTTTAGGGTTTACTGAGAAGAAGAGGCTGAGAGAAAGAGAGAGTGATGGGGAAGAGCGAAAAGACGTCGCTTGGGCGATCGCTGGTGAAGCACCACAATCATATGATTCAGGAATCGAAAGATAAAGGCAAGTACTACAAGAATCTTCAGAAGAAGGTTCTCGAATCCGTCACCGAGGTCAGCGACATCGACGCCATCATTGAGCAGGCTGAGGAGGCAGAGCGTCTTTACACCATTAATCACAGCTCCGCCACACCTTTGTCCATCAATCTGTAGGCTTCTCTTCTTCTAAATTCTTCTTTCTTTCATTTTTTGTTCTGTGTCATCTGATTGATTTGGTATTAGTTTATCTGTTTGTATAAGTTCGAATGATTCAGCTTGGTTATGCTGACCAGGAATCAACCAGTTGGTTTCATATGAGATTTTCATCTTATTGTTTAGTTATAATGGAGATTGGAGAACAGTTACTTCCATGTTGATGTTCTTACTGAACAATTTCATTTGCATATGTGCTGATTGGACTGTTTTGTTTAATGTTTTTGGGTACAGTGACACAAATTCCAGCTCAAGTGTTATAACAGCTGAAGAATGGAGAGAGCAACAGAAGATAGAGGAGGCTTTACACGCCAGTAGTCTTCAAGTGCCTCGAAGGCATGTGGTTTTATTCTCTTTTGAGATCTACACTTCTTTTTTTCCTAGCTCGGAGACAAAGTATAATTTTTTCTTTTTTTAATCTTCAGACCTCCATGGACACCCGAAATGTCAGTGGAAGAACTTGATGCTAATGAAAAACAAGCTTTTCTAAATTGGCGCCGGATGCTTGTGAGGTTAGCTTTTTTTGTCTAACCCCATCTTGATGTGCATGTTTCTGTGTGGCTTATTGCTATTTGCTTATGCATGCTTACATGTTCTCCAATATTTTGGTTTAGCCTTGAGGAAAATGAAAAGCTTGTTTTGACTCCATTCGAAAAGAACCTAGACATCTGGAGACAGCTTTGGCGAGTGCTTGAACGCAGTGATTTGGTAAGTCTTTGTCAAGGATGTACATGGGATTTGGTTAATTGTGAATTTTTTTTGGTTATTTATACTTATCCTTTTTCAGATTGTTATGGTAGTTGATGCTAGAGATCCACTGTTTTACCGCTGCCCTGATCTTGAGGTAGTACATTTTCTCCCAGCTTGAAACTCCACTTGGCTCCGTTTTCCTGATTCATATTCACTTAAAGATTCGTCGTGACACAGGCATATGCTCGAGAAATTGATGAGCATAAAAAAATAATGCTTCTAGTTAACAAGGCGGATCTTTTACCTACTGATGTTAGGTTAGCCAATCTTCTTGTGCCTTAGTACTTTGCCTCCAATCTTTTTTGTCTTCTAATCGAATTGTTTACATTTTGACATATCTGTAGGGAAAAATGGGCAGAATACTTTCGCCTTAACGATATTCTGTTTGTTTTCTGGTCAGCCATCGCTGCTACAGCTACCCTAGAAGGTAAAGTTTTGAAAGAGCAATGGAGACAACCTGATAACTTTCAAGAGACAGATGATCCAGACATTATGATATATGGCAGAGACGAGCTGTTGAGTCGTTTACAATTTGAGGCTCAAGAGATTGTCAAAGTAAGGAACTCTAGGGCAGCATCTGTATCATCTCATTCATTGAGTGTTGAATATCAAAGGGATCAAGCCGTGGTTGGTTTTGTTGGGTACCCAAATGTAGGAAAGAGTTCTACAATCAACGCATTGGTAGGTCAGAAGCGAACAGGTGTCACCTCTACCCCGGGGAAAACAAAGCATTTCCAGACTTTGATAATCTCTGATGAGCTTATGCTATGTGATTGCCCTGGTTTAGTCTTCCCTTCATTCTCAAGCTCGAGATATGAAATGATTGCTTGTGGTGTCCTTCCGATTGACCGGATGACGGAGCACCGTGAAGCTATTAAGGTGGTGGCAGACAAGGTCCCTCGCCGTGTCATTGAGAGTGTCTACAACATTTCTCTTCCTAAACCCAAAACCTATGAGCGTCAGTCCCGTCCACCTCATGCTGCAGAGTTATTAAAAAGTTACTGTGCTTCTCGTGGCTATGTTGCCTCTAGTGGATTACCTGATGAAACGAAAGCTGCTAGGCTGATTCTGAAAGATTACATCGGAGGTAAGCTGCCACATTATGCAATGCCACCTGGGATGACCCAAGGTGATGAACCGGATGTAGAGGACACTCAAGAGCTCGGAGATATTCTCGAAGGTTCGGAGTCCGAAGACTCTGCAGCAGGAGATGAGACAGAAAGTGAACAAGTTCCTGGTATTGATGATGTGCTAGATGATCTGAGCTCGTTTGATCTTGCAAATGGGCTTAAGTCTTCGAAGAAAGTGACAGCAAAGAAGCAAACCGCGTCACATAAACAGCACAAAAAGCCACAGAGGAAAAAGGATCGGACGTGGAGGGTTCAAAACACAGAAGATGGAGATGGAATGCCTGCTGTTAAAGTTTTCCAGAAACCAGCTAACACAGGTCCTCTTACGATGCGGTAATCAGCATATTGTAGTCATCCGAGCAAAGATCATTTCGAAAAGTTTTGTGGATTACAACCAAAGCTACCTACTTTATCTTTTTTAATATATGTAATAACAGTTGAACCTGTTGCAGTTGTCGAGTCTCTAGATGTATTTGTTTCCTTGCTATATTTTAAGTCACTTTGGGGAAAGGGAAGAAAAGAGAAGAGAGAAGGATAGAAAGGTGACAACTCAAATCTGGTGGAAATTGGAATTGTATTTGCCACTTGGAGATTCCCATCGTGTTGTATTGAAAGAATGAATATTATAGCCATAAAAGAGACTCTCTTTTGAACATTAGTGGAAAAGAAACTTGAAGCATTCACGGTTCGTACGTTTGGGGTTGGGTTCGTATTGTAATGTGTCTCAACTCTCTTATGGTCGGGTTAAATAAAACTGCTGCTGATTAGGCTTTTTATTGAGAGAGGAGAGAGGAGAGAGAAACTTGGGATTAAAAAAAAAAAAAAAAAAAAGGAAAATTTCGTTTTCCTAATATTTGTGAATGTCTGCTACTTTGCTTCGTTTTAATTTGGCTTTGAAAGAAAATAACTGTTTCTGTTGAAAACGAGCTCCAAAGGATCTGACCCGTGAAGGAAAGCTAGGGTTTCGATTTTACCCGAATTTTCTCGTGGAGCGGGAAGTTCACATCAGAGATGTTGATCAGGAGATTCGCTTTTCTCTTGAATTTTTAGCTGGATCGGTCTTAGTTAGGTTGTTTTTATTTATTAAAAAAAATTACTTTTTAAAGCTTCAAGGTTCGATAATGGATGATGATTCGTCTATGGTGGCTGACAACGATCAGGATCGGGAGTTTCAGAGCCTTGATGGAAGCCAATCTCCTTCCCCTATGGAGAGAGAGACGCCTCCCCAGATGAATGACCAATCTCCTCCCGAAGGCGGATCGGTTCCACCGCCTCCGTCTTCGGATCCTAATCCGACTAGTTCTCAACCGCAACCTGCTGCTCCTGTTGTGGGACAAGAGCAGCAGCCGCCGCAAGTCGTTGGCCCCAGGTGTGCGCCTACGTATTCGGTGGTCGATGCTTTGATGGATAAAAAAGAGGATGGCCCTGGTCCTAGGTGTGGTCACACCTTGACGGCTGTGCCGGCTGTTGGTGATGAAGGAACGCCTTCTTACATTGGTCCTCGTCTTGTATTGTTTGGTGGTGCCACCGCTCTTGAGGGTAATTCTGGTGGCACCGGAACTCCTACTTCTGCTGGAAGTGCTGGCATTCGTACGTTTACCTTCTTCTCCTTTGCCTCACTTGTTTCATATTCCTTTTTAGTATCTCCGCTCTACATTTCGCTTAGTTCTTCCACTATTCACATCTCTCGGGTAGTTGTTAGTCTCATTCCTTACTCTCAAGGTTCTCTCCTGAACCTATTAAAAACGGTTTACTAGTTTCTGAAGTCTTAACTTTTTTTTATTGAGGCCCTTGTCAACCCCTAACTGTCTGAAGATTTAGCGATTACTATGATCTACTCTGGTTATTTGCCTGCAATCCTTGTGAGTTTGTCTCACTTTAGAAATTTTGGTTCCAAAAGTTTCATCTCTGTTAATTTAACTGGCAGTGTCAGGTGAATGTGTTTTCTCAACTTTTATCGTTTTGAATCTTTTTTTATGTGGAATCAGTAGGGCCAATAGCTTAGTGTAGTAGCAGGCCACACTATTGGCCGTGGAATATTAGATCACTAATTAGATGATAGATTCTTTGTTCTAGCTCTTGTTATTTCTGAAGGTTCCTAGAATTGTTGGTTGATTAAACAATTACGGTGTTCTTTTCTGTGCAGGGCTAGCGGGTGCAACTGCCGATGTTCATTGTTATGATGTACTTTCTAATAAGTGGAGTAGGTGAGCATACAACGTGTATTTCAATGGTTTTTCATCCTTATTACGGAAACTGCATGATATCCTGGCCTTTTTAAAATTCTGAATACCAGTTATTTAAATGAAATGTGGCTGCAGGCTTACACCCTTTGGAGAACCACCAACCCCGAGGGCCGCACATGTAGCAACTGCAGTCGGGACCATGGTAGTTATTCAGGTAGGGAAGAAATGTTGCCTCTAAACTAAGATTGAAATAACTCTTATTCTGGTATTTATTAAACTATATGTATGATTGAAGATGAACATATTAAGTCAGCTATGAAAGTGCCTCTAAATTTGATGTGTGGTGCAGGGTGGAATCGGTCCTGCTGGTTTATCGGCTGAAGACCTTCATGTTCTTGATCTCACTCAACAACGGCCTCGTTGGCACAGGTTTGAAAATAAACCTGTCACCAGTGGCTATTTCGGTTTAAAATTCAGTTTGTTAGTTTGTGTTGATATAGATGATCATGTTCTCTATCCAGGGTTGTTGTTCAGGGTCCTGGGCCAGGACCGCGTTATGGACATGTCATGGCACTTGTGGGACAAAGGTATCTCATGGCAATTGGTGGAAATGATGGTAAGCATTTTTCCACATTGCTTATTTCCACCGTTTATGAAAGGGTATCATATTCTTCTTAAAGCTCCTTGCTTCTTAACTCCATTTCAAACTACCAGGAAAACGTCCACTCGCTGATGTCTGGGCCTTGGATACTGCCGCCAAGCCTTATGAATGGCGTAAGCTGGAACCAGAAGGGGAAGGTCCACCTCCCTGCATGTAAGCTTTATTACACTCTTTTATAATTGTGTGCTTTGCACTGGAGTAATAGTTTTTTCCCTGTTTGTACGTTGTAACTAGGTATGCAACTGCAAGTGCGCGTTCTGATGGTCTTCTTCTCCTCTGTGGTGGAAGGGATGCAAACAGTGTGGTAAGTGAAGAGATTTGTTACAGTTTTTGCCCAATTATCTCTTTGAAAACATACACTGGGCTACTTATTGAGGCACAATGTAGATTATTCACTTTTGCCTATTGTGAAATAGAAATGGGACCGTGAGATTTAGTCAATTTTTATGGAGGTTGAGCTTTTTCACTGAGAAAAGTGAAAGTATTCTATTTCCTCGGCTATAAAATTTATTAATGGTGCAATAAACAATCTGAATTCTTTGTTCCAGAGCAGACGGAGGTGTACCTCTTGTCTGCTAAGTAAATTGATCAAGAGTTTGTTTTTCAGTTATCTGTTTGTACATGATCTTAAAAAGTTGTCAGTTCTGTATAAAGTGAATGAAACTAAATAGACTGCCTTAATCTCGAATGCTTGATTGAGGGGATTAATAGTTTTTCTACGTTTGAATTGATAGCCGCTTGCCAGTGCATATGGACTTGCGAAGCATAGAGATGGACGTTGGGAATGGGCAATAGCCCCTGGTGTGTCACCGTCTTCCAGATATCAGCATGCAGCAGTATGGGATGCTTCTTTCTCTTTGGTTATCTTTTCTGTCCTCAGCAGAATAATTAAATCATTTAATGGATTCTTTAGGTCTTTGTAAATGCAAGACTTCATGTGTCCGGTGGGGCTCTTGGTGGTGGACGCATGGTTGAAGACTCATCCAGTGTTGCAGGTTTGTGCTGTTGGATTTTTCATTGAGGAAATACTCTCGAGTCTTCTGTTGGCCATTGTTGAAATGTGGCTCGTGTATAGACAAGAGCTGTATATAATGGTTTTATACGAAACTTTCATTTGCGGTTCTCTGATTATATCATCTATTGTCTTTGTACAGTATTGGATACTGCAGCAGGTGTATGGTGTGATACGAAATCAGTTGTTACTACTCCTAGAACTGGCAGGTACAGTGCCGATGCAGCTGGTGGTGATGCATCTGTTGAGCTGACTAGGCGTTGTAGGCATGCTGCTGCTGCAGTTGGTGATTTGATATTTATCTACGGTGGTTTACGTGGAGGTAAAGAGAAAATCTAGGCAGAATTTTGTTTATGTACTGTTGTTTAGATTTCACAGTTTCTTGTGCATGCTTCTCAATCAGGATGAATATATATGGTTGGATTGTTCTGTAACTGTGGCATAAGTGATACTGTATATTACTCGTTTTAAACTAGGTATAGTTTTTCGTTAGAGTCTGACACTATCACAGTAAATATCAATTATAGAAAAAATTCCTACATTCTTAAAAAAATAGTTCTCTCTCTCTCTCTCTCTCTCTCTCTCTCTCTTTTAATTCTTACAAATTATGGTTTCACAACTTAATTGTACATTGTTGATACTTTAGGGGTGTTACTCGATGACTTATTGGTTGCTGAAGATCTTGCTGCTGCGGAAACAACATATGCTGCTTCTCATGCTGCTGCAGCTGCAGCAACAAATTCGCCACCAGGTCGATTACCTGGAAGGTATGGGTTTTCAGATGAAAGGAACAGGGAGTTATCTGAATCAGCCTCTGATGGCGCTGTTGTGCTGGGAAGTCCTGTTGCACCCCCTGTAAATGGTGATATGCATACTGATATAAGCTCTGAAAATGCATTACTTCCAGGAACTCGGTTAGCTAACTTCCATAAGTAATGATTGATCTTGTGCTGTAATGTTAACAAAATGATGAATTTAGTGACAACCATCCAACAAAACTTTGTAGGAGAACGAATAAAGGTGTGGAGTATCTTGTTGAAGCATCGGCAGCGGAAGCTGAGGCGATCAGTGCAACATTGGCTGCTGCCAAGGCACGACAAGTCAATGGTGAAGTTGAACTCTCAGATAGGGATGGTGGTGCAGAGGCTACACCTAGTGGGAAGCCTACTTTTTCACTAATCAAGCCAGATTCTATGGGATCAATGAGTGTTAGTCCTGCAGGGATTCGTCTTCATCATAGAGCCGTGAGTGTCATACTTATTTTATAGAATACAATAGAAAATCGTTCAATGTAATTCCGACACCATGTTCTTCATTTACTAGAATTTCTAATCACATAGTGTCACCACTAATGCTTTTTGGTTTATAATGATTCTGGCACTTTGTTATTAGGTGGTGGTTGCTGCAGAAACTGGTGGGGCCTTAGGTGGTATGGTTAGACAGTTATCCATTGATCAATTTGAAAATGAGGGACGGCGTGTCAGTTATGGGACACCAGAAAGTGCAACAGCAGCAAGGAAACTATTAGATAGACAAATGTCAATCAATAGTGTTCCAAAGAAGGTAAAGATTTTGGTAACCCCATAATGTTCTGTAAATTGTTGTGATCCTAGATGTTGAAAAAGAAAATCAGTAATATATTTGGTGAAGTTTATGATGAAAAGGGTACACTCTTGAACTATTCAATACTTTCTGTGGCATTGGTTAATCGTTTGGTAGCTGTGATATAAGTAAGTCAAAAGTACCATAAAATGGTATTTTAAAGGTATACATTACTGGTAACTCATTGGTGAAGATTCTTTTGCATCTTCTGTTTTGTTCAATTAGATATTGTGTGCCTAAAGATTTCAGTTAGTGATTTGGCCAGTGTCTATTTTTGGAGTTCTAACGAAACTGTAACCTAACTATGCCTTAATAGGTTATAGCTCATCTTCTGAAGCCTCGTGGGTGGAAGCCTCCTGTTCGACGCCAGTTTTTCCTAGATTGCAATGAAATAGCTGATCTCTGTGATAGTGCAGAACGTATCTTCGCAAGTGAACCAACTGTTTTACAGCTTAAAGCACCTATAAAAATATTTGGTGATCTGCATGGACAGTTTGGTGATCTTATGCGCCTTTTTGATGAATATGGTTCACCATCTACAGCTGGAGACATATCGTAAGTGCGCTGTTACAAATTCTGACATCATTAAGCAACTCTATTTTTGCTGGGACATTGCTCATTCTGTTGTTACAATTGTCAGATACATTGATTACCTCTTCTTAGGGGACTATGTTGATCGGGGTCAACACAGTCTAGAAACAATCTCCCTTCTGCTTGCACTGAAGGTAGGTCTAAGCGTATAATGTTTGTTTTGACTCGATGGAGGTGTTGTAGTTGCTTAACCATAGAGGGTTTGAGATTCTATATTCGGTACTGCAGGTTGAGTATCAGCATAACGTACACTTAATACGGGGAAACCATGAAGCTGCGGATATTAATGCGCTTTTTGGCTTCCGAATCGAGTGTATCGAGCGAATGGTAATGTATTTTGCTTCTAAATCTCTTGTTTCTATATATATCCCACTCATACCATGGTTGCTTTTCAGGGTGAACGTGATGGAATCTGGGTGTGGCACAGAATAAATCGTTTATTCAATTGGCTACCTCTGGCTGCATCGATCGAGAAGAAAATTATATGTATGCATGGGGGTATTGGTCGTTCTATAAATCATGTTGAGCAGATAGAAAATATTCAACGGCCAATTACAATGGAAGCTGGCTCCATTGTGCTCATGGATTTATTATGGTCAGTCCATATCTCCTATATGTTGTTCTGGTTTTTTTTTTTTTTTTTTTTTTTGTCCAAGTCTTACTAGTTTGTTAATTTGGAATTTTGTAGGTCGGATCCGACTGAAAATGACAGTGTTGAAGGTTTAAGGCCGAATGCTAGAGGCCCTGGATTGGTAACTTTTGGGGTGAGTAATCATCATTCATTTCAACTTTTAAATTTGTCTGAATTTTCATTATTACTTAATTTTATCTATAAAATCAGCTATTATATGTCCTTTGTTCTCGGATATAGATCTGGGATAATATGATATTCATAGCTTTTATCTTGAAACCGCGGAATATAATATAGTTTGTTCACAATATACCATATGAAGAATTGTTAATTGCTTTTGCATTTCATATTTACCTGTTCTGTTATTCATTCACCAAGACTTTGCCATTGCAGCCTGACCGTGTCATGGAGTTCTGCAACAACAATGATCTTCAGTTGATTGTACGTGCACATGAATGCGTAATGGATGGATTTGAGCGTTTTGCTCAGGGGCATTTGATAACACTCTTTTCCGCTACAAACTATTGTGGTATGTGCATGGACTCACTAGCTAGTGCCATAACCTGATGAGATGGTTGATGGAAATATTTTGTTCAATTAATAATATTCTTATATAATCTCAGGTACTGCGAATAATGCTGGGGCTATCTTGGTATTAGGGAGAGATCTTGTAGTGGTTCCTAAGCTCATTCACCCTTTACCTCCAGCACTTTCATCGCCTGAAACTTCACCAGAAAGACATATAGAAGACACATGGATGCAGGTTCCAATTGCTTCACTTCATTACTGGATCTTCGTCTATAGTTTTGACCTGAATAATTGGTACTTAGCATAGCATTTGCTTTTTGCAGGAGCTGAACGCAAATAGGCCAGCAACGCCAACCAGAGGACGCCCACAAAATGCAAACGACCGAGGAGGTTCTCTGGCTTGGATGTGAGACAGACAGAGAGGCACTCGTGCATATACATCCCACTCCCAAAACACTTGTAACATCTGCCTCCTGGTGTTCCTCATGTGTACAGAAAAAGATGAGCGATAGATAAGAAACGATGAGGTTTGGAGATATCAGGGGGGTGTGTAAATTGAGATGTTGAAAGGTTAGAGAAGTCAGTTTTGGTGGTGGTTAGTAGTGATTTGTAGAGTTTATTTGTTCGGGCTTTAGTGTCCTCTCTTTCATTTCTATTCAGTCTGCTGCTTTTTTCTACAATATCTTTCTTTTTCCTCTTCAAATTATCTTTTCGTTTTTGTTTGTGGTATAGTTTCTTGGAGAGTGGATACGAGTTGTTAGAATGGTAATGGTTGATTAGTTGGAGGATGGTCTATCGTCTCTTTTAATTCTGTATCATAGAGACGTTGGGGGCTTTTGTGTATTTAAATTATTTAATCCGTTCATACTTTGTAACATTTGTGTTGATATCATGATACGAAAATTTTTCCTGGCTCCTTGGGTTTTCTAAGCTAGACAAAAAGAAAGAAAGAAAGAACTGTGTTTGTTTAAGGTCCTTAAAGCGACGCTGAGTCCGAATGTTGGTTTCTTGGATCATCGGAGTCGTGACTCTAATCACCCGATTTGGATGAGATTTTTGTTTAATACGATGCACTTTGTGGCCACAAGTTAAAAAAGATGTTGATGTTGAGGAATTTGACATCGATGCTGTCATTAACATCCTAAGTCCATCATTACGTCGGTTCAATGTCTATATGCTTTTGTAGGAATATGTCTGAAACCTGCACAACCGCACACTTACAAAGTTTAGGGTTTTTTTAAAATATGTTAAAGAGAGTTTTGAGCGTGATGTTGTGATATTATCCAGTAACATACTAACATCCGTATAGATGATGTCTTGACTGCTAAATTTTATAATGCTGTGGTTCATATAGTAATTGAAAGTTGAAATGTTTATTTGTCCGTCCGGTGACAAAGTTTGGACTTTGGATTGTTGTACGTCATTTTTTCAACTGCCTTACACACATACTATACGAAAAGGTTTCCTTAGTTTAACTTAGGTAAAAATAACAAAAAAAAAAAACAAATATGTAAATGTCCGTACGATTAGGGTGATGGGTTCTGTACTATAGATTATAAAATTTATGTTTTGATTTGTGTGGTAGACTAGACTGAAACAGTAACATAGTTCTGTACGGAGGTCTGTGTGCACAAGTGCTGAGGCTATATTAATCTTTGTCAATTACAGACACGACGTAAAGGAGCAGCTGAAAGGAAAAGTTGAATTAATTAGTTTTTTTTTTTATCATTCGTTAATCATGTGGATATTCCTGATTAAGAGCAACATTATTAGTGGTATCTTAGTCTAATGCATATCTTAGTCTAAGATTTGGCTAAGATACCATCAATCTAAGTAGAATAGTTAAATAACTATAATACCAATTAAATTCCTAGCGGCTCCAGCTCATAAAAGACTAACGCAACACTCCAATGGAGGGGAGGGCTTAACTAGTACCCAGCTTACTGGGCTAGGTTCGACTCTGTACCACTTTTCCATTTCTTTATTATCCTCTTTAGCCCCCAAAGCTCGAACTGCAAAGCACCATTATTTTTTTGTTAACAGTATATATGACATGGATCCCTCTGCAAATAAACAACAAGTCATTTTTCTACGTTTTCCTCTCTTTCTGAAGGTGAAGAGAGTAAAAAATACACTTAAGAACTGAGTGATCATCAAAAGGTGGTAATGGAGACAGTAAAAGATATATTGAAAGAAGGGATGAGAGTAGCGAATGAAGATCCGAGAAGAGTAATTCATACTTTCAAAGTGGGACTTGCTCTTGTTTTGGTCTCTTCCTTCTATTATTACCAACCTTTCGGGCCTTTCACCGATTTCCTCGGTATCAATGCAATGTGGGCTGTCATGACCGTCGTTGTTGTCTTTGAATTCTCTGTTGGTACATGTGACCCCTTTCATCTTTTTTTTACCATTTGAATATCTTGCTAGATTTTGTTTTTGCTGTAAACGTGTGCATGGTAATAAATGGTTAAGTTGTATTAGATTCTTAGCTATAGTTTTAGATTTGAAGAGGGTATTTAACTTTTGTTTGGAGTGTGTTTAGGGGCAACACTTGGGAAAGGACTAAATAGAGGAGTGGCAACACTAGTAGCAGGAGGACTAGGAATTGGAGCTCATCACCTAGCAAGTTTGTCAGGTGCAACAGTAGAACCAATTCTTTTGGTCATGATGGTTTTTGTGCAAGGTAAAACCCCGATAACACTCATCCATTACTAGATTACCATGCAGTTCCAGGTTCTTGGTGCTAGAGACTAGATCAGATATGTTAAGTCTCTTCCACAGCATCCAAAATTGAACTCGTGATCTTGAGGCAATATTCCTTTTTGCAAGCTCTCCTACCTAGTATTGTACACTTGTAGACCCGTATTCAATTTCATACATATCATATCTACAAGATTGAACGAGGAGTAATGGTAGTCTATATATATGTGTGCAGCTGCGTTGTCCACGTTCTTGAGGTTCTTCCCACGTGTGAAAACAAAATTTGATTACGCGATATTGATATTCATATTGACGTTCGCACTGATATCGTTGTCGGGGTTTAAAGATGAAGAGATATTGGATTTGGCGGAAAGCAGAATATCGACAGTGGTGATTGGAGGATTCTGTTGCGTCCTGATATCTATTTTTGTCTGCCCTGTTTGGGCTGGACAAGATCTTCATTCTCTCCTTGCCTCTAACTTTGACACTCTCTCCCACTTCCTCCAAGGTTTCTCTCTCTCTCTCTCTCTTTGTCTCTCTCTCTCTCTCTTTAGGTTAACTATATATAATACCTCAAAACATCATGCACTAAACAAATTTTGTTTTCTAAACATATTGGTTATTCAAAAATCTTCCTTAAAATAGCTCCTTAAAAAAGATTTAAGAAGTGTTTTAAATAATTTTGTGATATTCGGTTATGAAACTAAAAGTGGAAATTGGCAGATTTTGGGGACGAATATTTTGAAGCGAGAGAGAAGGGGGACTACAAAGTTGTGGAGAAGAGTGGAAGGAATCTTGAAAGATTTAATAGTCTTCTTGACTCAAAAGGCGATGAAGAAGCTTTGGTGACTACACTCTCTATCTCCCGTAGTACCGCTTCACCTTTAAAGTACATAATACCAATTTTGAAACAACTTGGATTAATGATTTTGCATTGATGTGTGTTCATTTTCATTTAGGCTAATTTCGCAGAATGGGAACCACCTCATGGCAAATTTAGGTTTAGGCATCCATGGAAACAATATCTTGCCGTGGGTGCATTACTCCGTCAGTGTGCCAACAGGATTGATGCCTTGAATTCATACATCAACTCAGATTTTCAGGTATTTCTAACCTTTTTTTTTTTGTTAGGCTTTTGCAGTCGTATAATAACATAATAAAGTTCTTGGTCTATGCATGTTTATATGGTAGTTGTTTAATTTTATATGGATGTTATGCATAATATATTCGTTCCCTTACATTCTTTTTGTATTAGATCCCAATGGACATAAAAATGAGACTAGAAGAACCATTAAGAAGAATGACCTCGGAGTCGGGGAGGTCAATGCAAGAAGTGTCCATCTCATTAAAGAAAATGATAAAATCATCTTCTTCAGATATCCATGTCTTCAACTCACAATCTGCCTGCAAAGCTCTTTCTAATTTACTAAAATCAGGCATCTTGAATGATGTCGAGCCTCTTCAAATGGTCTCATTGATGACGACAGCCTCCCTGCTCATAGATATCGTCAACTTAACCGAAAAAATCTCAGAATCCGTACATGAGCTTGCAACCGCTGCAAGATTTAAGAACAAGATGAGGCCCACCGTATACTCGGATTCCGGAAGCATTAGTGGTCGTGCGGCCATGCCAATAGAATCTCATGAAGATGGTCATGGTGTCACAGTTTTGAACGATGTTGATGCATCAAACAATGTTGATAATTCGCTTGGATCAGAGAACTCATGTCATCATGTCGCCATCAAGATTGTTGAAGATGGTGAAATACATGCACATACGAGTTTGTTAGAAGATATGAGGAGGAATGATCGTCTCCACTGAGTAGTGATCGTTCCTCTCATTCCTCATTTTATGAGTATCAGTGTTTTGTACCCGCAAGATTATAGAGGTCAGACCATCGGTTGGTATATAACGTATACGGGTATTTCAACTTTGAAGTTTCCAGACTACTTAAAGGTTACAAACATTGTAGCCTTCCAATAATTTTAAACTATTGGTCACACATTCTTTTTTTTCTTTTTGGTGACACTGCAATCGGCAAGAAACTTACTTGTTCGGTGAAATGTATGAGTCATTAATTATATGAATGTTCAGGTGACCAATTATCTCACAAAAGTCAAACTTTCATACTTGCATGAGTTAGAAACATTAAAGAGAGATCACGTTCAGTACGTACGTTAAAAGATTTTATATAAGAAACATAATCTGGAAATCGTATTTTTTAGGTTAGATTTTTATATATATTATATATGAAAGGTGCCTTTGTACGATTGGGCAAATGGGTTCCGTACGTTGATGCCAACTTGGCGTGTGACTCGGTGCAAAACGCACCATTTTGCGCTATCTAGCTACGTCCGCGTTTTAACCATTACCTTTTCATTTAATGTTATTTTTTCCCCTTAGACAAATCTATTGATCTCTTTGCTGTGAGAGATGATACACAATATGACAATACATGGTCCGAAACTTCCTTGTTGACAACCAAAAAATAAAATAAAAAATATCTCACTTCAATTTTTTCCTGTTAGTAATTAACAATAAAAACTCGTAATCTATATGTCGGTTTTCGTATTAAATAAAAAAGAAGAAGAAGAAGAATATAAGATTAATGGACAATTGGTTGTCATAATATAAGGTAGGTCTAAGAATGTGGTGAAAGTAACATATGTGAATGAGCAAATGAAAGGATATATATTAGCCAACTTGGAATGATGAGAGAAACGATGGAATAAATTGACAAATTGTGATTAGTCTTTTTAAAGTTATTTTGGAGTTTGTCATGGTTGGTAAATGTCAATTACGTAATATAATAGACTGTTTATTTCAGTATTATTTGTTACTCACAAGAAATGTTCATATTCGGACAAAGCTTTAAAAGTATCTCTATTTGATAACACGTCTAAATTAAATACTATGAATATTTTTCACTGAGTTTTATAAACAAAGACTAGCTATATATATAATTCGTGCATTAAGTTTTTTTTTTAAGACAATTTTTTCCTGTCAAATGAAAGAGTTGTGAATCACGAAATTTAATGAACTTAATAAAGATTAAAATGTACAGGTATCAACTTTTAAAAATGGTTAGAAATCAAATATTGTTGGATAGCACTATTTCTTTTTTTATACAAAAGAAAAACTTTTGGACGTGAACTTTTTATTGGCAATTTTGGAAATAAAATTTAAAAATGAAAATAAAGCAATTAGCTACTAATAGTCTCTTTTAAATATCGGATTAAATAAGCACCAAAGTAGAATTTGGTCACGTAAGTAGTCTCTGCCTCTAATTAATAAAACGCTGTCTCTAATTAATATATTTTCTCATTTTCAATTTTTTTTTTAACCTTCAACGTTCGAAGTACAACGCATCACTATTTTTTTACTCTTAATAATAAAATAAAATTTCACGAGTTCCAAACAGAACTCGTTAACGCTCTTTATAAATATTCGTCGATCCATCTACTCATAAAACAACAACAAGTGATCCTTTCTACTTCTTCCTCTCCTCTTTCTGAAACTCATCAGAGAGTTGAGTGATTATCACAGAAGGGGTGTGATGGAGAAAGTGAGAGAGATAGTGAGAGAAGGGAGGAGAGTAGGGAATGAAGATCCGAGAAGAGTAGTTCATGCTTTCAAAGTGGGACTTGCTCTTGCGTTTGTCTCTTCCTTTTATTATTACCAACCTCTCTACGATAACTTCGGTGTCAATGCAATGTGGGCTGTTATGACCGTAGTTGTCGTCTTTGAATTCTCTGTAGGTCAGTATCACTCATATGTAACCAGCATCAGTCACTTTCTAATATGTGAAGATGTCTAGTATCTAGGGAGAATATATGGTTTAATTAGTTGTATTGAAAGATTTTCTAACTTTGGTATGGTGTGTAATCAGGGGCGACACTTGGGAAAGGGATAAATAGAGCAGTGGCAACATTAGTAGCAGGAGGACTAGGGATTGGAGCGCATCACCTAGCAAGTTTGTCAGGTGCAACAGTAGAACCCATTCTTCTCGCCATCTTTGTCTTTATCCTAGGTAACCCTCGTAATTACTTATATACGCCTGCCTATAGTTTTCTCAAAGAAGAATATATATGCTAATGGTGTAATATTAATATACATGTGCAGCTGCATTGTCGACGTTCGTGAGGTTCTTCCCGCGGGTGAAGGCAAGATACGATTATGGGGTGTTGATATTCATACTGACATTCGCACTGATATCAGTATCAGGGTTTAGAGAGGACGAGATATTGGATTTAGCACATAAGAGACTATCGACAGTGATGATGGGAGGAGTTAGCTGCGTGCTTATCTCTATCTTTGTCTGCCCTGTCTGGGCTGGACAAGACCTTCATTCTCTTCTTGCCTCCAACTTTGACACACTTGCCCACTTCCTTCAAGGTTTGTCTTTTTCTTTGGGGTTCATATTACATATATAATAATAATACCTCGAAAAAAAACCCCCCAAAAGTTTGTAAGTATTTTTGAAATTTCTGCTGTATATATATTCATTAAAAAAAGTGGGAATTTGGCAGAATTTGGGGAGGAATATTTTGAAGCGACAGAGGATAGGGACATGAAAGAGGTGGAGAAGAGGAGAAGGAATCTTGAGAGATATAAAAGTGTTCTCAACTCAAAAAGCAATGAAGAAGCTTTGGTGGGTTACTCTCTAGCTAGTACTCATCATCGCTTGATCACTTGTATAATTATACCCTTTTTTTGAACTAACTTGGACATATCTTTTGTTAACTGTGTGTGGTCAGGCTAATTTCGCAAAATGGGAACCACGTCACGGCGTATTTAGATTTAGGCATCCATGGAAACAGTACCTTTCCGTGGGTGCATTACTCCGGCAATGTGCTTACCGTATTGATGCCTTGAATTCTTCCATCAACTCTGATATGCAGGTATTACTATTTACTTCTTTTACTTTGTTTCAGATTTTAAATTAAACAGAATATGACATAAGAAAAATTCTAAACAGAGGATACTTTTACATGTAAATATAATTAAAAATGAAACACGACATATAAGTCCATATTATATATGGTCCTTCTAACAGTTTGTTTTGTTTTTCTATTAGATTCCAATGGACGTAAAGAAAAAGTTAGAAGAACCATTAAGAAGAATGAGCTCGGAGTCAGGGAAGGCAATGAAAGAAATGTCCAATTCATTAAAGAAAATGACAAAATCATCTTCATCGGATATCCATGTAGTAAACTCACAATCTGCATGCAAAACTCTTTCAACTTTACTTAAATCAGGCGTCTTAAACGATGTTGAGCCTCTTCAAATGATCTCACTGATGACTACAGTCTCTCTGCTCATTGACATTGTTAATTTTACGGAAAAGATCTCAGAATCGTTACATGAGCTTGCATCCGCAGCTAAATTTAAGAACAACAAGATGAAGTCGTCGTCCAAGTCGGATTCCGGAAGCATAAGTAGTGCCGTGCCAATCAAATCTCATGATGATGATGATGATGATGATGGTCATGTTGTTACAATTTTAAGTGATGTTGTTACGTCAAACAACGATGATCATCAATCGCATGGAGTGAGTTCAGTGGACTCCTGTCATCATGTTGCCATAGAGATTGTCGATGATGATTCGATCCATGAAAAACATGAAGAAGATAGTACAAATATACATGTACATACAAGTCGTGTATCATGTGGGATCACTAATGCTAGTGGTCTCTTAGATAGTGGTGATAAAAAAAATTTAATAATTAACTAATTAACTATTTAATTTATCATAGGATTTAAGGGTGGAGCATGGGACTCGTCATGTATATTAAATAAAGTTCCTTTGAACGATATTTCGTTTTTTATCCAACCTATAATTCGACCATATGTATTTTTTCTGTTTTCAGTAATTTAAAAAAAAAAAATCCAAACAAGTTATGTATGCAGTTTTTATTAACTTGATTTTCGGAAATTTATCAGCAAGACATTGCACCGATGTTGTTAATTAGATTACGATATGTATTAGTGTTCTTCTATGAACTAACGCAATATATAAATTATAAAAAGGGTGAAAGTCATTATTTATAAATCAAAACAATATATATATATATATATATATATATATATATATATATGTAATTTATCCTTTTTCATATCTTGACACACCTCATGCGTGTGTAAAACCATTATAGTCCAAAAAAGTAAAGGAAATATGTGTACATGCATGTATCATTTTCATTAGTATTCATTTTTTGAAAAACAGCCAAGAGTTAAATTCATATATTACTCATTAACCTATAAGACATAACGAAGAATTAACTTCAGTCTTCCCCTCTTTACAGCCGGATTGGCTCCCAAAAAAATTGTTATGGTTAGTCTTTTTTGTTCTTTTGTTAAAAGGCTAGAAATCATTAATCTTAAGACAAAAGGGGATAATCAGGAGAAAACATATAAATGACATGCGTATTTTTAAGAGTTTTTTTTCTTCTGCAAAGAGAAATTGATATTGATAAGTGTTTTTATTACGAGGTGTCATTATTAACCCTAGGAAAATATTAGGGAAGGTGCCCATGTTATCGTAAGCTCACGGGCTCTCTCGTGCTCGTTTGTCTATTAGCCCTTTTTTTATGTCCAAAACTGCTTTTTTTCAAAACTCTTGAACTCAATGGGGAGCAATTTAAAGTGGAGGGTAAAATTAAACAAGTAAGTAATTAGGTCTTTGTCTCCATTATTCTATTCCTTACTACTTTTTTTTTTTTTTTAACTCTGGTTTTGTATAAAGATCCGTTATTCCATTAGTTGAATATAATAAGTTGCACCCAACAACAAAAAAAAGCATGTCTTCAAAATTTACTATATTTCATATTGGCGAAAGTTTTTTTGTACTATATTTCATATCATAAACTATGTTGAGAGAATTTAAAATAGGATTAAAGAATTATAATATTTTTGAATTAAGACAAAAATATGATTGAGTTGTGAAATCCGAAACGGGTCAAGAAGCCTAAAGTATAGATCCAATCCAACCATTTAGTCGATAAATATACTTAATCGATCGACTTGATAGAAAATTCACACCAGACATGCATATATGGTAATCAAAATTATGATGAGCTTGAAACCTGAAGGAAGTCTTTAGACTAATTGTTTAAAAATTGATTGATTTGCCTAGTTACTGAGTTTGACACACCACTAGAGACCTCTTCGATCGTTCTAGTTAATTTTAAGTCATGTATCCTCTAAGTGATTGTTTATTTCTTTTCTTTTCTGTCACTTCGAAATTTGCAAGATTAAAAGGACTACAACTAGTATCTAATCAACAACATTCAGGTACGTAACACAAAACATTGCTAAAACTATGCCGTAAAAATGAATATACTGTATAAGTAATGTAGACTATGCAGTCATTGGATTCCAATCTAAAGATTTAAAAACACTTTAATAGACAACTTCACTTATCATGAGTGCTCCACTTACGTATCAAAAGCTCTCAATGAAGATGCACCGCCGTGCACCATCACCGCTAATCGATTATATCAAATTTAATACTAGTATAATCGCCGTAGTTAATCAAGCAGCAAATCTTTTTATATTGTTTAAGGACGTTCCAGATTAAACCAACCATTAAAGAACAAAGTCCAAATCATTGTATATATAAAAAAAATAAAGTCTACTGATAACGACTATAATGCGTATCGCGTCAATTGAATATTTTGTTTATCTTATACTTCCTAAAGTTGCGAATGATGTGATAAGAACCGTACATTTAAAGTGGGGAAAGGTACACACACACTTAAACATTTGTGCCCCAACATTTAAAACGCATTTTAAAATTCTTTCCTTTTGTTGCTTTTGACTTCCGTAATCGTTTTCACACATATCTGTTATATGTTTTTTACTATTTTATCATTTTTTTTGTTGGTAAATCACAATTATCTATCATTAGGAGTGCCAATAAATTGGATTTCTAAAACATTAGCTAGGTGGAGTAGCATTTGACTATTCATCCGTTGTCAACGATACGTATGTTTCAGTTTATATATAGTTGATACAATGATACATTAGTTATAAATAGAACAGTTTCCAAATGACAACAGAAGAATCTATTATTAGGCTATATCTATATGTTCCGGTTGAATATCATCTGTTAATTATAGTATACGAATACGACCCTGTTAGTAAATACATGTTCTGGTTTTGCTCCTGGGCTTATAGATGAGAAACGGCAATGCCAATCTCAGTTCAACTCGACAACGTTTAAAAAACAAAAATTAGCTAGGAAGCCATCCTTACTATATACTATACTTTTAGTCGAGTTTCAGATCAACCTGCATGGTAGTTTTGTTGTTTTTGCTAATTTTAGAGAAAGCAAAATACACAACTCAAAAGTTTTCATGCCCAAATACATTATAGGAAAATGAAAACGAGCGGTTACAAAATTATGAAATTACAATCATACAAACAAGCCAAATAAGTTAATTTCCCGATGCTTGCCAAAATGCCCACTGCATGCGCCTTACAGCTCGTCCTACACGAAATTCAGAATCATACCAATTTACAATTTTAGAACAATTGAGATGACTCAGCTGTATTTAATATGCATAAAAACCATAAATTTCAAGTGGTTGAGATAGAAAAACCACTTACATGGTAATCATCCATGTAATCACGTGGATTGTGCTGCAAAACAAAACAAGCCATTTCCAACATATTCACTCCAAGGTTAGTAAGAAGCTAAGGAGCAAAACTATATAACTGATTTGGTCTCAATATGTACTTACACGTTTGTACCGCCTCCTCCTGTCTCCATATCGGTGGTCCCTTTCCTTCCGTCTGCGCTCGCCTTCTTCCCGTGCTTTTCGAGCTTCCTGTAAAAGTCAATTTGTATGGCAATGTTCGTAACTAAGATATACAGAGAAGATTTGAAAAGATAACAAGCTAGATGTGGTTCGTAAACTACAAACCTCATCTTCTCTAGCTTTTCTTTCTTTCTCAGCTTCCGCAAATAACTCCTTCTCAGACTAGTGTGTATGGCCAAGTATAGAGCATATCAGATTACTACTAAGACATTTTCATATATAAAACCACACGGAAGTTCTCTTTTGCAAAAAGAAGCAAAAAGATATCTCAAGGCTCTGAAATTTACCTCCCTGTGCTGGTCAAAATAGTCATCCACTATGCTTCTTGCATATTGCGGGTCATCGCAGATCAAGATATTGTCAAAGATCGAACCCGCCTTCACCTGCAGTATTAACATCAATTTCTTCATTCAGTTGCACTAGAGAAACTGGGTCTCTCGTCTAAAATGAAGGCTTTTATCTGATCTTTTTGTTTTGTGTTAATCATGAAAGTTCTACCCTAGAAATATGGATGGTCTCTATGTACAAGCTGCATAAATTTGCTAAATTTAACTACTGTATAAAATGTTTATCCATGTTTAGTGATGGAGTGATTAAAAAAGAAAATTGGATAGAATTCAAAAACGCTCTGGAACTTACCTGCCATACTTCAATCCCTGCATATTTTATTGGCTTCAGAACGTAAAGATCTGGATCATCTTCAAATTCTGTGCAAAACCAAGAAGCTCAAGCTTAGTAATTAAGAGAATAAAAATCCATCCTAAAACGCAGATACACACTAGATAGACAGAAACATGCCTGGATTATCTATCCATTGGCTCTTCCATTTTCCCTTGTAGTTTGGGTTCTTGATTCTCTGTAGGAGAGTAATGTTTTGAGAAAATGTCAAATGGTGCAGAAGAAAAACAGGTAATCTATATAACCATTAATGATGATTGTCAAATAATCACCTTTGCTTTCCAAGAACCTTTGTACGCGGCATTTGGGATCTTTGGGGGTTCCCAGAGACCATTCTCTTCCTCATCCCAGTCCTCAGGCTAAACAAGTAGAGAGAGATATCAGACATAAAGCTTTAAGACTATCACAAATTAATGAGTTCCAAAAACTGGTCATAATTTCAGAATTTGCAGTGATTGAGGACGTAGAAAAAATGATGGATATCTTAGACTACTACTGAAAATATTAACAAAATAATCAGTTAAAGATTCCAGTCTAAAAGTAGCATACCTCTTTAGCTTTAGGGTCTGGAATTTCACGCGGAATAGAATCAAAACCCTGGTTTCAAAAGAAAGAAAGAACAAATTGCCTAAATCAAACTAAGATTTAACTGTATGGGAACGGAATAGCTTCCTTTCAGTACAAATAGTCTTTAATTTCTATATTGCTATGAAAGATACCTCGGGTTTGACATCGTTGGGGTCATCAATATACTCTCTATCATCCCAGTCCTCTGGCTGCAAAAACAGATTGGTAAATCTATCAAGCTGAAAGCAAAAAGAATGCAATGTAACTGCATATCTTGCTCTTGATAAGAAATTTCAGTATTTTTCTTGCCACATTATAAGCCTACTGTAATTATCACAGGAAAAGGCTATTCAATCTTGCAAGTGTTTGGTTTAGCAATGCAAATTGCCCAAAGAAAGACTCTTTAAAACCTTACAACCACCTAAGCAGTTACCTTCTTTGCATTCTTGACCTTTATCTTCCTTGGGGGAAGGATGTCCCAGTCTGTGTACATACTGCCAAATTCTCGCTCTTTATTATCAACCAGAACGCTGTAAGAAGCGTCAGGCCGCAGAATAAATGTGTAAAAATGATTTAGTTTGTCTGTTTCGCATTGCAAATCCTTTTTAATCGGATAATTCTGTCCCTGATATGAAAGAATAACATGAAGTTTCTTTGTCTGCGTTCCACATATATCTGGTCCAAACATTAGACTGCATAGAAAAAAGGAATGAACAGTTTTAATGAGAATCTTGAGAGACAACACCTCTAGCTAAAAAAAAAACATGAACGTAACAATCAATTATTTCATTAGTTTATGAAATCTGAAAACATCTCCACATTTTCGTGGGATCAACTAAATCAACAACTTCATAATTGTTCTTCCCACTATAGTCATAGCAACGAGGATAAAACTAAATCTAGGCCGCTTGATTAAGATTGCATGTAACCTTCTAGGAACTGATGTTTACTGAAAAGGCATTACGGTAAAAGGCACAAGATTACCTGTAAGGAGTATCACCACCAAACTGCTTCTGGTTAACATAGCCAGAGAGGAGCTTGATGTAAGCGCCACCACATTCTATGTCTTGTTCAATCTTGACTGAGTACTGGACAACAAGAGTCCGGTTTTTGTTGCTAAACTCAGGAATCTTTGCAGAAATTGCATAATGCTTGGCATCATTATAGGTCTGAATACCTAAACGCATGATGAAAAGTCGGACAAAAATTTCCAATGTTAAACCAAAATAAAATTCCAGTTTTCCTCATGGTAACTTCAAAGATCGAAAGCCAGAATACTCAGTCAAGAACGTCACACTAGAAAAGAGCTTACAAGAACAAAATCAGAGAACTAAAAAGTTGCTTAAGTTGAACCAAATGAAGATCAATTCTAATTTTCCTCAGTTAACTTGAAAGATCGAAAGCAGTACAATTGCTAACTCCATGTCATAGCCCACATAAGAAAAAAGCTAAAGATCCTATACACAACTCGCTGCTGACAAGAACATATTAATGAACAAAAACACTGAATCATAACAAAGATCACAGGGCAATCAGAGATATGAAGCTCTTGCAAAAATCTACTTAGCATAGCAAAAATCAAGTGAATCCCTTAACGCCGAAAAAAAGATAAGGGTTCCGGAATTAGTGATCAAGATAACTAAGCAAATCAAGGGTGGGTGAAAGGAGATACCTTTATTGTCAGGATCGCCGGGCCATTTGCCGGCAGTATGCTTAAAGGTTCCAGCTTTGCCTTCGTTTCTTTTCCAGTCAGACAAGACCCACCTGCTTTTCCATCCACCTGAACAAATCTGACTAAGTTTAATTACATAAATCTTTCAAAAAGAGAAAGAATCCAGAAACCATATAATCGTTATAATAACCAGAAAAGGAAAAGCTTAGAATAGAAATAGAAGATTCTAGTGACTAGTGAGTGATGGATTTGGTTTCAATCTTCACTATCCTAAACAAGTCCAAATCTAACAAGGACAATACTACTTAGTGATTCATAGCAACAAAATTCAAAAGCCAACAAAAAGTGTTAATCGATGTCTTGTTATCCGGAATAGGAAAAAGAGAGAATATAATAAATATCACCTTCGAAATGCTCTTCTAAGAAGATCTCGGAGAAAGCCAAAGGGGCGATAATGAGTAAAGAGAAGAGGAAGAGGGAGACAGAACCGAGCTTTGTTTGAGGTAATCCCATTTTTGGCTGACACTTCTTCACCCTGGTTATTAGTGAGTATTTGTGCTTGTTCTTTTTTTATATATAACAAAGAAGAAGGTTGACTCAGAGTCGTTTCCTTTATTTACAGTATTACCCCCTCTTGAGGTTTTGGAATGATTATTTTCAAAAGTCTTTAGCTGTGTGTTTCATCCTCTCTCAAGTCGTCGCATAAGTGGACTGCGGAATGTTCAAAGTCGTTTTACATACTTCTGCGTGACAAATGGGGCAAGGCAAACCCCTTCAATGGTCCCAACTCTTTATTCCTATATCTCCTATTGTCATCTATGTAAACAAAGTTTGTTTTAACTATAAAAAAAAAAAAGTTTGTTTTAACTCACTGTATATTAATCTATCATTTTTTTTTGCCTGATGTGATGATCATCTTAGCACAATGTTTTATTAGATTATGGTCAATTAAAAAGAAATATATATATGATCAATAATGCAAAATTAACAATGCAGGAAACAAAACAAAAACTCAAAAAGAATTGGTTTCTAGCGAAGAAGACTACATGACATTTATCGGCATCTTGAGCCCAGTCCAGCCCAATAAGCACGAAATGTTTCTTCTCCAGAAGTTTCCACTAACCTCCCTCAGTAAGTCAAAGTGAAAGTACCACACACTCACGTTAGTAATTAATTATGTTTTAATCCTTGAGTTTAAAATTATTTTCAATAAGCACCGAAGGTTTTTTAATTTTTAAAGACAGTTATACCCCTATCTTAATGAACACGTGTGCTGCGCGTGACCTTGATTCAATCCTCATTCACCACCGATGGCCTCCGACGTCCCATGCCTATCCCCGTCGCCGGCTTCGCCGATGGCTACCAGTCGCGTAGACGTCTTCTGGCACGACGGAATGCTCCGACACGACGCCGTAGTAGGCGTCTTCGATTCCGGACACGACCCTGGGTTCCTCGACGTACTGGAGAAGCACCCGGAGAACGCCGATCGCGTCAGGAACATGCTTTCGATTCTCCGACGCGGTCCCATCGCTCCTCATGTCAATTGGTTTTCCGGCCGTCCAGCACTCATATCTGAGCTTCTAATGTTTCACACTTCAGGTAGATCAATCTAAGCTTCGAGAATAAGGGCAGGAAAGAAAGAGTTTTTTTTTTTTGAAATATGTTTCTTAATTTCGGCAATTTAAATTTAGACGAATTCGAGTTTGATCTGTGATACTTGCTTTCGATTTCGATCCTTGAACAGAGTACATTGACAAGTTAGTGGAGGCAGATAAATCAGGAGAAAGGTGTGAAATTGCTGCAGGTACTTTCATGAGCCCAGGCTCGTGGGAAGCTGCCCTTCTTGCAGCTGGAACAACTCTATCAGCAATGCAACATATTCTTGATTGCCATGGGAAAATAGCTTATGCTCTGGTACGCCCACCAGGCCACCACTCACAGCCTACTCAAGCCGATGGGTATTGCTTCCTCAACAATGCGGCTCTTGCTGTCAAGCTGGCATTGAATTCGGGTTCTTGTTCCCGAGTTGCGGTTATTGACATCGATGTGCACTACGGAAATGGCACAGCTGAAGGGTTCTATACATCTGATAAGGTTCTTACGGTGTCACTCCATATGAACCATGGGTCATGGGGCTCGTCTCACCCGCAGAAAGGATCAATTGATGAACTTGGTGAAGACGTGGGATTGGGTTACAACCTGAATGTCCCTTTACCTAATGGCACGGGTGACCGGGGATATGAATATGCCATGACTGAGCTGGTGGTTCCTGCAGTGAGAAGGTTTGGACCCGATATGGTTGTTCTCGTTGTTGGTCAAGACTCTAGTGCTGTGAGTTCTTTCTTTGCCGAAAGCTTAATCGTTTTTCCTTTAGCATTCAAACCCAATCAGCCCTATAATGCTCTAATAACCACAAAAGGAAACAAACACACTTGCACTGACATCATGTTTGCCATAGGTTGGTTATAATCGAGACCTAACTATTTACAGAGTCTGCAGGTTCGGTACTCCATTAGGATCATTCATTAATCACAGTTTTATATAGCTGTTTATGGTTCATGTAACTTATTCCGGACTAGAAAAGTCTGTCTAGGCACTCCTGCAGGGTTTATTTTCTTGGTTAGGGGTAACTAGATAACTTATATAAGCTGCTCCGTTGACTCTGCTGTGTAAGTCTTCATAAGTTAGAAGTGCTATCAGCCACATTAATTCTTTAACATTCAGTTAACAAAAGCTAGATACAGAATTAGTACAATTAGAAATTAATCAATGTGGGAAGAGGTTGTTGAGCGATTAGGGTATTGGTCTGGCATTGGAAGAGTGTTTTTAGGCTTATCTCAAATGCATACAAGGTTTTGCATTCCTTTGCTTCAGTTTGTTCTTTCATCTCCATTTGTATCCATCATTAGTATTCACCCAAGGGTTTTGAGGTGCTGACAGATAACCACTTTTTTACTGTCTGGATCTGCAGTTTGATCCAAACGGGAGACAAAGCCTGACGATGAATGGATACAGAAGGATTGGGCAGATAATGAGGGGGGTGGCAGAGGAGCACAGCCATGGAAGGTTGCTTATGGTGCAAGAAGGCGGGTATCATGTTACATATGCAGCGTACTGCCTCCACGCCATGCTAGAAGGCGTGCTGAAGATACCAGAACCGCATCTAGCGGATCCGATCGCTTATTATCCCGAAGAAGAAGCTATTGCTGTTGCAGCTGTGGACTCGATAAAAAAGTACCACTCCGAATTTGTTCCATTTCTCAGAGGAACTTGAAGATGTGTCGTATGAATGAGTTTTACGATGTGTTTCGTTGTGTTATGACCTTTTTGGAACAAATCTAGGTCCAATTGTAGATTGAGATTATGGCTATAGAATCACAAGTTTAGACTTTTCTGCCAGTCCAAATCGCCGCATATGTATATGTTGAGCTGCAAAGGCTCTTTCAGGCGACAGCTTATTCACACGATCATATGATTTGTTCTTTTGAGTTTTTTTTTTTTTTTTTTGGTAGTGAAGGGAATATAATACTTCTTTTGCCAAAAGAGATTTGATAATATATACTCTCTATGATCAAGATTCTATAAAAATGCAATTAGCTCCAAATAAGAAACACATAGGATAGTGCGGGGATCATTTTTGTGCGGGTCCTTGAGAATGCATGTCAACCTCGTGGAAATATGTCAGGATAAGATTGGTATTCTCTCGTCTTCTAGATCATGTTTCCCCCTCGTCCTTCTATGAAAACTTGTAAGACATATATGTGTGTTGCCTTGATTCCAAATACTAATTTACATGCATGTGCTCAGTGCTTCTTTAAAAAAAGGCAGTTTATTTACTTCCGTTGTTCCATAAAATTAGAGCTCTTATAACGAATTTTCTTACAAAACCATATATAGTATCTTTATTTGTATATGAGTTTTTTAGTTGTTTTTAACTCTTAACAAGGACAAAATATTAAATATTACTATTAAAAATAAGTTTGCATCGCAAATAATATAAAACATCTATTTTTAGGAAACAATTTCTTTCCTAGACCTACTATAATATTAAAAACGGATGAAGTAATAAATGACGTTTTGTGGATTTATGTGTTCACTTAGCTTGCAGAATGAATCCTTCTTGGATTTTAATGAACTTTTAAAAACTCAATTTCGAGTCATTGAAACCAATCCTGTGCACATGTTTATGTTTTAAAGAAAATGACAAAACGAATTACATCTTTATAAAAAATTGTCCAATTTATGTATATTTTGGGGTCAAATGTCCAATTACGTATCGTTTTCAACTGTTCCTGAATGGATGTATAGCAGCTTTCTGTATACAAAATTTGGAGTTAATGAAGTGAATGTTATATATATATATATATAATGTGTTAATATATAGTTTTGTTTTTTCAACTTTTCACGTGTGTTAACTCTGGCTATGTAAACAATTTTACGATTGATGTTAACCAAGTCCCAGTCTCGTTTTCAGATATATGTCTGCCTGTTTGTCAAAAATAAGTGAACCATACTGTTAAAAATACTCATATTGTACTATTTTATTTATAGACTGAAGTTTTGAAATATTTAGCACGATATATATGTAAATATATTAAAAAAAAACAGAAGTACTACATAATTTAGTCATATTATTTTCATCCAACATATTCAAACAAAACAGCATGATTGATTATGCGTAAATAGAAAAAGGTGTTTTTGGTTAAAGCATAAAGAAATATGACTTTTAAAAAATAAGAGTTTTGTCACTCAGTTATTTTACATACGTATAATGTAAATAACTAAATTTATAAAATTATTGAGCTAGGTCTACAAAAAATTTGAAACTAATTAACATTTTCGGTGATATATAAGATACCATTGAATCAATTGCCGTAAATTGGAAAAGAAAAAAAATAAAATATTACAAAGGAAAATCTTCTTCACTATATGATAGAGTAATTTAACTCTCAAGTAATCTAAAAAAAAAAAAAGTAGAAATGGTATTGAAGTATCGAAAGAAAGAAAGAAAGAAAAGAGAGGAACATTGTAGTAAAGTCCCCACTTGTCTATCTTCGTCTCCAAATAAACCACATTATTATTAAGTCTTTTCAGATTTTTTTGTACACTTCCTTCACCTCTCTCTCTCTCTCCCCCTTCCTCTCTTTCTTCTTTGCCTTTGCCCTTTATCTTTAAATTTTTATTCTTCCGAAATCAAAACAGTTCCTCTTCTTTGATCTCTAGCTATAGCTAGCTCATTGGGATATATATACATATAAATATAACTCCTAAGTTTTCCATATAACCCGAAATCAAGAAGAGAGAGAGAGACATATATATCATCGAAGAGAACATATCCACACACACACACACAAAATGTCTGTGGATTTATCATCTGAGCGTGTTTGCTATGTCCACTGCAACTTCTGCACCACGATTTTAGCGGTAATTAATCTCCCTCTACTCTTACTTCTCTTTATATATATGTATGTCAATGAAATTATATATTTCTTAAACGATCGATAAAGAGAGTGTTAAAATTAAATATATATATATATATATATTTCACTGAGCTAGCTAGCTAGCTAGATCCCCTTTTTCTAACTTATATAGCAAACTGTTATATAAGATAATTATCTTAATCTATCACTTAAGTTTGGTTGGATCTTATATTTATATGCATATTGTATGATAGATTTTGCATATAGATCGATCATGGATGTCCTGTGATTTTTTATGAACATATATATACAAGTGACGTTTCTTGATTTCAGAAACCCTAATTTTTATTCTTTACAAAAAAAAAAAAAAAAAAAAAAAAAAAAAAAGCGACGCGTGATGAGACACCCAAAGAAGCAAAAGAAGTTGGGTAGTTGAGAACATAAATTTTAGTGCTCAAACAAAGTAAACTCAAAGGAAACAGCTCCTGATCAGATTTAATTAGGGCTCTATGAGTAGGTTTTAAGTCTACTAACCTAACCAATTTAACCTCTTCTTTTTATTTTTGATGATTTTTTCCTTTTCTTTTTTTTCTTACTCATGTATTCATAATTTCTATGGTGTTAGTTAGTTAAGCTCACTAAGATTTTCAATCGCCATTAATATTTCCTATAAAAGGGATTGATAGATAGCATCCATATGTGATGCAGTCTCAAAAACTTTCACTAAGTTTTCTACCTTTTTATATAGTCTGACTTCATTTTTATCTTTTGATATGTTTAACTGTAGTATGTGACACATCACACATGTATACATGTATCATATCAATCATAGATCTTTCATCTACAACCGTGGTCCATGGAAAAATGTTTACATCACATCAGCAGCTGCTTATTTTAAATCATTTGTTTTTGCTTCTGCCACAATTCCTTTTTCTTTTGTTCTACAGTGAGGTGAAGCTAATTTATTAAATTTTTTTACAAGTTCAAAATTCATTTAAAATCTCACTTGTTTTTTTCAACTTCATAGGCTGTCTACATATATACTATGGATATTAATTACTAATGGTTTTCTATGACTTATTTATCAATATCCACAACTCTAGCTTCCGCACTGTAGTATACATTTATATATATATATATATAAAAGATACACATCATAATTGATCTATGATCCATAGGAATCTCACTCATGTCACTTCATTGTTTAGACGTACGACAAAAAAACCCAGTAAAACATGAAAAAAAATCTTCTACCCCTGATTATGCATGAAAGGTATCTATACTACATTTAAATACATAGTGGAGATGTCGCATGAGTCTGATTAGGGGCAAAAACGGTCACGTTTAATAAAAATGTTGAAGGTCTTGTTGCACAAAATAGGGTGTGTTTTGTAGTGGAAAGTACAAAAGATTTGTTCTACCCAGTTCAAGCAACAATTTCTTGATCTATACAAAAGCTGCAAACTGTTAAATCATGGCCGATCTTGACCATTTAGGATTGGATTCTTTTCTCTCTCTCTCTCTCTCTCTCTCTCGCTCGCTCACGCACACACACAAACATACATACACAAAAATATAAGAGGATTATAATAAAGATGGTACCATCATATATTAAGGACTTTATGGGCTGTGGTTAAGGTCACGTCGTTTTCTAACATGACTGTCTTCTCCTTACAAGCTTCATCAACCATTCTTCATCTCTTTACTATCTTTTATCATGTTGCCTTGATGCTTGTGTGTCAGACATAGAATTCATCAGAACCCACCATACAGAGATAAATACACCCTTATATATTTGGTAAATTTGATTATTTGTTTGTCCGGATATTAGCTGTGATAATACTTCTATAGTTTTTCTATTTCATATTTCATGTAATGAAAATGTATGACTATATATAGGACTAATTTTTCATATGAAATTATGATTAAAGAGATCTTACTAATTAATCAAGACATATATTAATGATCAGGTAAGCGTGCCATACGCAAGCTTGTTCACACTTGTGACGGTGAGATGTGGCCATTGTACCAATTTGCTGTCCCTCAACATTGGAGTTTCGCTTCATCAATCCTCACCTCCTCCCATCCATCAAGATCTTCAGGTATCGCATTAATATATCATCATTTAACTAGTCCATGCATCAACCATTTTTTTTTATTTGTTACAATCAAGAAAAACTCTGGCTTATCTAGTCTTTGTAATCATGAAGCCGCATAAGCAGCACATAACATCTTCCGTAACAAGAAAAGATTATGGATCATCTTCTAGGAGCACCAACCATATGTCCACCACAATGTCCGAAAATATCGACCGGGAGGCTCCTAGAATGCCTCCTATTCGTCGTAAGTTGCTCTTTAATTTCCTCTCTCACATGTAATACACAAAGTATTTAACGTCTTGTGTAATATATGCAATTACCTAGCTAGCTAGCTATACATATCCTCCAGTCCATAATTTTATCTGAAGTAATTTTATTTTGATGGCAGCGCCGGAGAAAAGACAACGCGTTCCTTCGGCATACAATAGATTCATCAAGTAAGTGTTATAATTAGAAAACATTATTAATAATTAATTCTCTTAGAATGAAATATTCCTCAACTCCTTGATCACTACAAATTAAATAAAATCATTATTGTTAAATAGAGAGGAAATCCAAAGGATCAAGGCTTGCAATCCAGAGATTAGCCACCGTGAGGCGTTTAGCACAGCTGCTAAAAATGTAAGCCGCCCTTCTTTATCATACTTTTTTCAGATATATATAAGTAGAGATACTACTCTAGGAGAGATACAAAAATTCTAATAGTAGCTTCACCGACGACGTCAGAATTATATACGAAAAGAGCCAAATAAATAATATTTTAAAGTGCCGTAACTAAGATATATAAAAAAGTCTTCTTTAAAACAGTAGTAATTAAAATGTAGTGTTTCTTAACATTTAAATAATATATATAAATTAATATCTTCTAAATTACCATTATAAATAGGGTAATTAATAAAAATTAGAACACGGGATAGGATAGGATGAATTCTTAAAAGTTATTTTTTATTTCTAATAGTTAGTATACCATGTCATAATCTAATTATAATAGCTGGGGAAAATTCTAGGGTTTGGTCTCTTTCTCTTTTGTGATTGAGTTTGCGAAATATAAGTGTACATACCAATAAGGTAGTGGCTGCCACTATGCATAATTGGTGGAGTGTTTATTACAGAGTATAAATTATTTTCAAAAATTAATTTTGGAGTTTTTATGTGTGTAGTGGGCACATTTTCCTCACATTCACTTTGGATTAAAGCTGGATGGCAACAAGAAAGGCAAGCAATTAGACCAGACTGTTGCAAGCCAAAAATCTAATGGCTATTGCTAAAGCCCTTTCTATGATATATATATACATACATATATGCGTGTATATCTCATATATGCGATATATATGTGTATATGCTTTATGTTTTTATCTTTGTACGTACGCATTTATGAATGTGTAAGCAGAGCTGATGATGGAAGAAAAGGCGAGGAAGAAGAAGAAGAAGATCATAACCTTACATATATATACGTCTATTATATATGTTCCTTTCTTTTTCTTGCGGGAGCTTTATCTATAAACTTCGTTGCTTATATGTTCTCCTAATAAGTGTAAGTCTCTTTATGATTTTCACAATATTTGAACCTATAAGAATTTCGGAAGAATCTTCTTTATACGAAGATTGTAATATAAATTTCCACTTTACTCTCATTCTGAAAAGGTATAGCTTTTTGTGTGGTCACAACTTTTACATACCTAATATATAATATAATAAGTAGTTCATGGTGGTTGTAAATACTAAAAGATGCATGAGGTTAAAGATGTTGTGTGGAATTCGATTTTGATATTTAAAAATTTTGAATGTTGGAATTAAGATATACATACATATATATATATATGTATGTATGTATATGAACAGTATATAGATAGTAAAAGATAAAATTCCATCTAGGGATATGATATGGTAACTTTTATGGTGCTGAGATAAGTCTGAAACTCACTCATTCCAAAGAAACATTCTTTGCAAAAAGCAAAGGCTCCCAATGAATAGTTTCACTTGGTGTTAAATTATAATGGTTCTCTTTATTTTCTTTTTTTTTTGGTAAATAAGTAAGAAATCAATGCTCGTGTCGTCTCTCCTCTTGTCAGCCACAAAACTCACAATCTGGTTGAGTATCATCATCATGATTAATACTATGTGACACTTTTTTGTGCTGCTGATCGGCTCACTGTTTCAGGAAATCATCATAAGTATCGCGCGTGAAACTCTGGTTTTTTTAAAAAAACCGTTGCAGCGGATGATGCGGGACTAGCTCCGGTCGTTACCGTTTTTTCTGGAAAAAAGAATGTGTTGGCACATAACGAATGATTATGATTATGTATTTTAACAACAACAAGTTCGCTATTTGCAGTAGTGTGATCGTTTTCAAGATTCGAGAGCCATAGAAAGGTTTTGGTTAAGTAACATGGAAGATTTTGACTTTGTCAACGCATACTAGTTTTGTGAAACTTTTGTAGTATGTGGTCAACATAATTAATTAATTATATATGCATGCTGGGAAAAATAAAATCATATAAAAACTCATTTATACTATATATTTATTCAGGAGCTACTGAATAATAATATAAGAAAAAACGATAGTCTCTTGTAAATTTAATGTAATGCAGTCCCTTGTTAATTGTACCATATTGTAGTATAAAAGTAATTGCAATAGCTATATAGATATTTGTATAGGTGTGGTCAACTACTTTTGGTAAAAAGAATGCCACTTTGGAAGGAGAAAAAAAATGACTAAAGCAGAGACCAAAATTGGAATCACTAAGCTGAGCTATAGTTTCCACGTCAACATCAATTATCTAGTCAGTAGTATACGTACTAATGATATAACTTTCCATTTATATGTATTGTCAAAACCTAATGGACACTAAAAACTCTCTCTCGAGCTTGGTGGCCATGTTTAATGATAATCATCATCTGGTACCACTGGATAGTCTGGATATATTGTTTTCTTAAGAGGAAAGGGTTAGCTAGAGATGTGGGGGGGAGCTGTCGTCCAATGTATGCAACAGTATCAGAGACACAATTAAGTTACGTACACCTTCCAAGTTCCATCGTCCATGCACACACATTTTTTAAGAAGAAGAAGGTATAAAAGCTCTTTGCATATATATAGTCGAATTAAGAAATATGTATAAATATATAGGAAGGATGGGACTATGGGAGATATATTGTGTAGTATAATAATAGTATTAGGTAAATGAAGGAAGGAAGGAAGTTGGGGTCCAAAAGAAAGAAAACAGAATCTGAAACGTCAAATCATGTTAGTTGGGGTCTTTGTTTATGTCTTTTGGCTGTTTGTGCCTCTGACGGGTCTTGTCCACACCCCTTTAATTGTCTTTCCTTTTCTTTTCTTTTCTTTTCTTCCTTCATTATTATGTTTTTTTTTTGCTCCATTCTTCATTATTATTAATTACCGTCTTCTTTTTTTCTTTCTTTCGTGTAACAACGCTTAACTATTATTAATCCGTTGTTTTAGGAAGTCTTAATTACATGATAATTAATGTATCTATGTTGTCGTTAGATACTAGTAGTAGTATTTAAGAGTAGTCATATAACTTGCCAAATTAAGTCCATAACAAATTCGAAACGTGGATAGACACAGCCAGCAGCTTTGTCCTTCGTCATCTGTTTTATTAGCTTACATGGTTCCATGTGACATGTATTAATGACATACAGACAAATTTGATATAAACCCTTATGTGAGAGTGAGATATTCGCGTGTTTTTGGTTTAGTTTCATGTTATATTAAATCTTAATAACCATATTTGTTACACTAAAAGTCAAATGAAACTTGGAATATTAAAGATGAAATTCCCTTTTTTATGAATAATTTGGCTTATTGTTAAAAACGCAAAGATAGAACCAAAAATTATACTAAGGCCCATTTCAGCCCACCAGGAGTTTATGCATTTTAAGCCCAACAAAATGAGATTCCAATTGAACCGAATTCAATGGTACAGTTTCACACACACACTACTACACTAGTCTTACACCTAACTGATCCACCCATTAAAAACGGATGGAGATGGACAACAACACTAAAGCAAGGGCACAACTGGGTCAACAAATATCATTACCATGTTCTAATCAATGAAGCCAAGTACCATATTCTAATTAATGATATATCATTATATTGTTTTCATTCATTGCATCAGCGACAGAGTTTCATAGAGGGATATACTACAATCCCTTAGCCAACTAGAACTTTACAATTAAAAAATCATCAAGTTGATTTCTTTTACAAAGGAAAAAACACAGAACAAACTCAAGGCAAGTCATATACAGCAATAAAAGACATCAATACACTTCCCATCCAAAGCTTCCCATCTTTCTCCTCCACTTCACTTACTGCCTTCACCACTTTCCCTTGACTATCTTCCAACACCTTCAACACTTTCCCTTCTTCACTGTACTTCACTGCCACAGCATGAGGCCAACCCCCTACCTGCAGCAGGTACTGGAACTTCACTGATATCGGTAGCTTCAGAAAGAATTTCCTCACTCTCGGGTGATGGGCCATCACGTGTGTGAATATGTTGCGGTGGCAGTGCACAGCCACCCAGAAATCCCCATCTTTGTTTGTTCTGATGTTGTCTGGGAACCCATGTAATAGAGCTACCACCTCTGAGGTCCCAGCTTTTTCCCCTTTCAACCAGTATTTTTGTAGTCTGAATGACGACAACAAAGGAAAAGAAGTATTTGAGTTTATTCTAGCAGAGGATCATTACACTGAATATGGAAACAACTTGAGAATCCTTCTATGTTATGCTGATTGCAGGAATTATGCCAAGTATATATATATAACTGACAATGATGTGGAATATAGAAGTCACAAGAGGAATTAAGATGAAGGACTCACCTTCCAATTGATCCTTCACAAAAGATGAAAAAGGAGCCGTCTTTGCCAAGGGATAGGCCATTAGGAAACTGGAGATTTCTCACGAGAGTGGTAGTCTCCTTTGTTTTTGCATTGTATTTCAACACCCTCCCGCTGTCTTCCCCCGAGACAATCAAAAGCAAGAATTTCCTAGAAAGCCACAAACAGCGCAATCATTATACACACAACACTAAGGGCACAATCGGTCAAACACACAAGTGGAAACTAGGCATCAGAAGATCATTGCAACTTCTTGTAGATTCTCAAAAGATAACAGAATTTCAAGTTTCAACATCAAAGGCTCTGAAGTGTTAGCCACAGTCAAAATTTTGAATTTATGTCCCTTGGCAGACAATTCAATCCATATGACATGACATGGGTTTCCAAGTCCTAGTTGTAGCTGGAAGATAAAGAATGATATCAATCTGTTATCTGTGTGAAGGTTATAAGTTACCTACAATGGCATTTGAACATTATGTACAAATAATTGTCTACTGTTTCCCACTGAGTGGATTAAAGATTGTGAAGAAGCAAAACGAGATAAGCAGACAGAACCAAACTCCAAGCAACCCATGGATCAGGAGAGTAAAGATCAAATCATTGAAACATACATACCTCCGTTGGAAAAAAGAGCTGCTATCAGTAAAGTAAACATTGCCTTGGTCGTCAATGTCAAGATCATTGGTAAATCTCAAAGGCAAACCATCTGCCTCGGTTGTAAGAGAAGTTGCCAAACCTCCTTGAGGACCAACCTTCATTATCCCCAAATACGCATCTGCAATGTACAAATCCCCAGTATTCTTGTCGAATCGGAGACCCAAAGGCCGACCACATATATGTTCATCCTTTAAGTAATCCAAAAGTGATGGCTTTGGATCACATAGTTCTGACCTAATAAACATACATTAACATCAAAGCTGAGAACTTTACTGGTAACAAATTGGCCAAACAGAAAATCCCGATTGCAAATCGAACTCACCGATTGTTTGAAGTATAGGCAAAATCGGTCCAGCGAGTACCATTCCAAAAGAGAATTCGGCCGTCGGCGACTCCGGTGTAAGGACCACGACCTTGCGGATCGAAAGCAATACTCTCGGGACCTTGAACCTCATTAAGAAACCTGATCTCCGAATTCTGCAATAGATTTTGACGGTCTCTCTCCTTGGGAAGCGAAGACAACGGAGGCATGTCAATCTTGTAAGTTTGAAAGTCCGGGAACTTGGAAATAGAGCTGTGATGGAAGGGATCGAGAGCGCAATAGATCGCAAAGACGATAAAAATCTTGGCTACTATGCTCATGGCCATGTTTCTTTGGCTGAGGTGGTGACTGATGGATTTGAAGAATTTTTTATGCTAGACAAGTAGAGAAGTAGTTAAGTAGTCAGTAGTCAGTACTGCTTTGGTGGTTGGAAAATTTAAAACTTTTTTTTCAATTGCTGCTCTTTTTCGATATATGACAAAACATGAGGATCTTAATTGCAAATCTAAATCTGATGACAAACCGGAAAACCTGGTGAACCGGAACGACCCAAGTATACGTGGTGAGATATGGTTAGTTGGTTTAGTTAACCAAAAATTGCCTGAGGCGGCACCGTAGAGGAGTGAAGCTCGCCGTCAATCAGAAGAGAAAACCAAAAAGAGTATTTGTTTTTAGGAAAACTCAATTCGAAGAAGATAATCATCGATCTGGAGAAACGATGGGAGATTCGGAGTCATTCGTTGGCAAAAATTGGAATGGATTGAAGGATTTCTGGAGTGATAGGCTCTCTTTCTTCGATAATTACACGAGGTTCACCAAACGCGACGCGCCTCTTCCTTCTTGGTCTTCCTCCGATGTCGACGAGTTCATTGCCTCCGATCCTGTTCATGGACCTACCGTAATTTCTATCTCTCTCTCTCTCTCTCTCTGTCTCTCCGATCTCCGATTGCTTTTTTCCGTTCATCGCCATTGTTTGTGGTGATGCTTAGTTGATGCTTAGTTAATGGTGATTAGCGTAAGGTTTTGGCTTTAGATCTAGGAACCGTAGAGCTCAGGGATCCCAGTGAATCAACTAGCTCAAATTTTGAGAACACAAAACTGAACTTTTTATACTGCAGTTGTCTCTTCATGTGTCTAAGGTTTCTTTCAACTTGTCAGTTTATTAGGTCGGAGTATTATGCTATTATTCCAATCAATTAAGTTAGAAGAAACTGATAAGGGTATGAGGTAAAAGAAGCTTGAGTTTCAGGATTAGAAGATGCAGGAGTTTAATAGACTAGAGCGAGGCAGAAATGTGATAAGCATTGGGGAATCTAGTTGTGTACTAAGGCTAAGACCAAGAGTGTGGGGGGTTTTCTACAATCAATCCCTTAGTTGACGTTTTGGTGCCATAAGAATCGCTTACCCTTTTCTGGGGGCACTTTGAATTCTTTGTATAACTTCTTGCTCCATGTCATCCCATAAGTACATATTTGGTTTTCTTACTCAAGATATAGACGTGTTGGTCCTCAAAAAGCTTGCCTAACATTGTGTTCATGCCTTTCCAGCTGAAAACTGCTAGGGAAGCTGTGACCTTTGGTGTTACTGGAGCTGCTCTTGGAGCTGTTTCTACTGCTGCTTTTGCCTGGAAATACTCCAGGAGTCCACATGGTAACACATTTTCCCTTTGGCAATTCCTATTTGATCTTGATAAACCTCACTTGTTTTATTTTAAAACACAAAACTCAGTATTCAGGATAATAAAAAAAATATAGGAGTCAACTTGACATAATGTCCATATTGACAACGCTTGGAAAGTGTTATGCAGTTCTTATGGGACTCACATGTCGCCAAATACTTTTGTCGATTTGTATTTTGATTTCTCTTGCGATGTTTGACACCTCTGACTGCTGCTGGTGCGACAGGTGCTGCATTGTCGTTCTTAGGAGGAGGTGTTTTTGGTTGGACCTTTGGGCAAGAAATTGCAAACCACACGATGCAACTCTATAAGCTGGACACGATGGCGGCCCAAGTTAAGTTCATGGAATGGTGGGAACGCAAGAGTCAAGGAAGGTCTTGAATCCAAACCGAAGACTTGAGTGCTGCTTTCTTGTCCAGAGTATCTTGCAAACAGCATGAAATGGTGACTGCTGTCCACTTCCAGACTTTTGCTTTTGGGTATTTTCATTGTCGCTTTTGGAGCATGTTTTCCTTGTCTCAATAATCCAACATGCCTCCTCAAATGTTTTCAAGATTTAAGGAATTGAATTGAAAAGAAACCATTTGGTTTCTGAAAAAATAACATAAAAACGTTGACTTCACTTCCTATATGACGCACATAGAACTTTCTGTTGGTTCCCCATTCTAAGTCTTATTTGATGAAGAAACTCGTAAGTTCTCCCTTTGCACCGATGAAGCATTTACTTTCACGTGGGTTCGTAAAAATATGATCAAAAAATTCTGAAAGTCGTCCGTGACTATTGTTAATACAGCGTCTAACTACAATACAATGGCCCTTGGTAGCTGAAGGACCAACACCCAATTATTATATGTAACAGATTTAAATAAATAGCCTTTGAGGCAATATAACATACAACCAGCTGAGAGATCCAGCAGAAAGGTGCTATTCCACTTATTTGAAAGAATTGAAGAAGCTCACGGTGTCTGCAAGCGCAACGATAAAGGAGTCAACATCTTCCTTCGTGTTATAAAAGTAGAGGCTGGCGCGCGCACTTGCATTTACTCCAAGATACCTGTGGAGTGGCTGTGCGCAGTGGTGTCCTGACCTTATCGCAACTCCATGCTGCAACACATACAATATTTACTTCAGTTTTCATCTTACTATGGATATTCTGATGAGAGCAAAGTAGGCTTCAGGAAGATGCCAGATTATCAAGCACCTCAAGGTTTAGGGGTATGACGTTTGAGGTAGACAATTAACATAACATATGCAAGATGTATTTGTTTGATCTAGATCAATTACTCAAACAGGTCTCACGTAACCTAGATGATGCAGGGTTTTGTTGTAACATAGATACCAACAGAGTCCAGACTCATGTCCACACATATTTCACAAACTCTTGGAGTTGAGAATAGCCACCACCTCACTTCATAGGCTGTGACCACATGATATCCTAAGCTAAGCATTTAAGATTCGCTTTGACTGCTACGTGGTGCAGCTACCATTCACTGAGATATGTATGTAGTGTCCTACTGCCCCAATCCTTCTACATTACTAGCTCTTATTCCAGAGAATAATTTTTTATTGAAGATAAGAGAAGAATTAGAAAGTGATAGGACAGATAGCTCCCAGTTATAACATACCTGTTGATCAAGAAAGGTTGCCAAATCAGTTGGGTGCAAGCCCTCCACATTGAAGGAACAAAGAGCACCCCTGTGAACACTTTCAGAAGGTCTGGGGCCGTATATCCGGACATCAGGAAGAGAAGACAGTTTCTCGTACAAATACTTACCAAGCTCTACCTGGACGACATAAGATATTAAAATAACAGTAAGAAAGAGAACATGTGAAGATCAAAATATCTTAATTAGTTTTCCGAGAAAAAAGTGTCTGACCAAACTTGAGTAACTAAAAAAACACTGTATGTATTCCATTACATTCATTGACAATTAGTTGTAGGAAAATAATATTAAACCTCATATTCATGGATTTTTGGCATGCCAATCTCTGACAAATAATCAACTGCTGCTCCAAGGGCAATTGCTTCTCCTATTGCGGGTGTTCCAGCTTCAAATCTGGTACGAAATTGAATCTACTTATTTCCAAACAGCAGTAAATATGTAAATTAGAAACTAATATAAGTATAACCCTAACCTGGATGGAGGTTCCGCATAAGTTGAATGATCAAGAAATACATCTGAAATCATTTCTCCTCCGCCTTAAAAAAGGAAGGAAATAGAAGGAAAAACAGATGCGTTAACCAGTCCTTGATTAAACAGATATAATGACTGTTTAAGATATAAATGATATATAGCTTACCTAAGAATGGAGGCATGGAATGTAGAAGATCACTCTTACCATATAAGAACCCAATGCCTGTAGGTCCACACATCTGAATCATGATTATCATATTACTATAAGCTTGCCACAAGGCTTATTATGAATCTCAGGAAGAAAAGAAAACAATTCCAACCTTGTGAGAAGACGCAACTAGGAAATCAGCATTTAGCTTCTGAACATCAACCACCATGTGAGGAACACTTTGACAAGCATCCACAAGAACTTTCGCTCCAACATTGTGTGCACAGACCACAATCTCTTCAATAGGTAAACAAGATGCTGAACATAAAGGAAATTTTTAGATACTTACCCAGTCCTCTTTTTATCAAGGAAAAACAAAGACACATATACAAGATAAACAAAATGATTATGATAAGAACATGAAAAAGGAATCTACCAAGGACATTTGAAACATGATGAACTGCGACAAGCTTTGTCTTTGGATTAATCATTTCTCTCAACTTGTCTACGTCTGGGACTTCATCTTCATTCAACATAACATACTTAAGAACTGCTCCAGTCTTTTCAGATACTAATTGCCAAGGAACAATGCAACTATGATGTTCGGCCACTGTTAGAATAACCTGAAAAGCTAGCATCATTCACAATCTCATTTGATATTGGGAAAGGAAAAGTAAAACAAAAAGCAACACTTTGACTGTGAAACAAAGGACTCAATGTGTGCAGAGAAACATAGATAGCAAGATAATTAAATAGACTGATTGAAAAAGTAAGGGCACACCTCGTCACCAGGTTTAAGGTTCAAAAGACCCCATGAATAAGCTACAAGATTAATGGCTTCAGTAGCATTCCTAGTGAAAACAATCTCTTTGCTATCCGAAGCATTGATGAAACGGGCAACCTTTTTCCTAGCCAACTCAAATTCATCAGTAGCCTTGGCACTTAAATAGTGTATCCCTCGATGAACGTTTGAATTATAGAACTCATAGTAGTTCTGCAAGGCCTCCAATACAACTGCCGGCTTCTGAGAAGTTGCAGCACTGTCTAGGTACACAAGCTTAGACCCATTCACTTCCTGATAACTCAACCAAAGTTTAATTTGTGTGAGCTCTCTAATTTTTTCCAAGTAGAAAGCCAACAGCATACTTCACTATACCCAATCTATTCGGATTAATACAATTAGGGAAAGTGGACAAACCTGGTGTAGAATTCTGAAATCTTTTCGAACGCGATGGCCGAGAGAGACCGATTCGGAATTGGTGGCGACGGTGGCGGAGGAAGAGGCGGCGGAATAGACAGATAGCGAAGAGGAGCGACGGATGCGGGAGAAGCTCCGGTGTCCGATAGAGATGGCGTTAGGGGCGAGTGATTTGAAAGAGGGGAGTTTCATAGCCACACCTTCCATGGTGGAGAGTGGAGACGACGAAGGGAGAGTGGATTTTACCCCGGGGTGAGTAGAGTTCAGCTGGTTTAAAGTGGGGAGAGTCTTCCAAGTCACTAGTTCGAACACAGGCGACGGAGAAAAGATTTAGTTGTAAAATTGATAACTGAAACAGTTACTGTATATATGGGCCGATTTAGGCCTCTTACGCTCTTTAATGGGCCAATAGTTTAAAAGGTCCAATAAAACCTGATTTCACGATTCGTTTGGTTTAATGGAAACACTACAGAACACGTAACCTATAATATCCGTTTAAAGACAGTTGGCAGATATTTTTGAGAGTAGGGAAGCGCAGACAGCAAAAGTAAGGTGAGAGGTCACATGGGGAAGAGCGAAGAGGCGTTGTCATTTGATTGGACCGACCACTTCGTCATCGTCTCTCATGTTCCTTTGTACCCCCCAAACTTCAAGACTTGTCCACATGTCACGCTCACATATGTCTTAGTTTTATGCAGAGTCAATGACGAGCTCGTTATAACTTTTTGCATACAGAGAGTCTTGTGCTTTTCTTTATTTCAAAGAAAAGATAAAGCAAAGAATTCCTGATTTATAATCAAGAGAAAACGAAAGACGAAAAAGAGAGAGGAAGAAGAGTTATGTTGAGATCTTCTTCAGATTGTGCTAATGTCGTCTTACTACTCATCTCGTGCGGCCTTATGGTTCTGAGTTTCTCAGCTGATGCGTACAAGAACTACACTGTGGGAGAGGCCACGGGATGGTTCGATAATCAGGAGAAACCCTCTGCTAATTATCAGAAATGGGCCGATTCCAAATCCTTTTCTTTGGGTGATTTCCTCAGTAGGTTTCCAAATCCTCTTCAAGCCCTACGATATGTATAGCGTGTTTTTTTGGTTCTGTTTATCAAAAAGATTGAGAGTCTCAGCGTGGTTAACATATTTTGTGTTGTTTTCAATATAGTTTTCAACACAGACAGCAACCATTCGGTGGTGCAGACATATGATTTCAAAACGTACAAAGAATGTGATTACGACAACAATGAAGACAATAGTACGACAGAGTGGTCAGCTGCAAATCCTTCATCAACATCTCCCGTTCCCGTCTCAATAAGTGTTCCTCTTGTTAAAGAAGGCTCCAACTATTTCTTCTCAGGAACTTATGATGGCGAACAATGCAAATTCGGACAGCATTTTATGATCAATGTAACACATGGTCAGGGCCTGCCTGATTTATCATCACCAGATGAAGATGCCTCTGCGCCTGGACCCGGGGATTCTTCTCAGTCCGGTGATGATGAAGTTGCTCCTGACACCATCGTCCCGGCCAATTTCGACCATCCTAAAGATATTGAGAGTGATAATGATGATAAAGAAGTTCGTGGTAGGAAAAGTTCTTCTTCCATGACAAAATCTAATCTGTTTTGTTTAGTTTTTATAGCATTATTTGTATCACTTTAATCAAAATCTTCTTCTTCAGAACGGGATTTTTTTGTATGTATATGAGCTTTTTGTTTCTCTAAAGATACCCTAGTAAATTGCCTTTGCTGATATAATCAAAACTATTATAAAAGAAACCAAAGAGTATTAGTGCAATTTTGAAAACATTAAGGCAATGATGAAAAACAAAAATAGAGAAAAGAAATGAGTTTCCCATTTTTTATATATTTTAATGTTCAGTCTTCTTTACTTTGGATGTTGATGTCCCAAAAGTTCTGTTAATAAGTTTCAGTCTCACTCGTGATTCAACGTATAACTGCAATTATGTTCTGATGATTTGTTTTATCAACAATATGCATTATGACGGATTTAAGTCTGGTAGGTTACACTGAATAGACTAACCTAATTTGATAGACTAATTCATTGTATCTCTTCATTTTGGCACGAATCTATAAAGATAATTCATTTAACGTTTATCTTTTTTTTCTTGCCTTTTTATGACAGATAGTTCAAAAAGTTGTATTGGATCATTAATTTGATGGGTTATAGAATTTCTAATTACAGGGATTTTACCCATCAAATAAACAAAAATACTAACAACTAGAATACATATAATAATATTAAAAGAAACCATGGAGCCTGAGGTCAAATCATTTTCACAAGAAAAGGAAGGAAATGATGAGAAACCAAAATGAACATTACGTATCATATCTACATGTACAAAGTTGGACCAGTGACAAGAACCTCTGCTAAATAAGCTAGAGGAAGCATTAACATGTTGATTAACAAGAGATTATGGATTCCACTGAGAATGTGCCTATCATGTTTGACCCCATTTCTGCTCTAGTCAAGAAACTCTAAAATAAGGGATTACTTTACTTGTGGTCAAGCCAATAATGAAAATAAAGATTAAGAATCCCCATTATTCATGGAGAATGCTAAAAACTGAATCACCTTTGCAACTTCCAATTATATTTATGCACTATTTTTATCTTTATCTCTGTTTTCCAAAACTATCTTTATCATCGTTTGCTTTCATATCACGCAAATTCTTTTCTCTTAAATTAAGTTTTTTTTTTGTTCTTCTATCAAGTACGTATTTTTATTTATTTATTTTGCAAATCATTTCATCGTCTCTTTCCGGATTTAGTTCAACTCAATCTTGTTTGTAGATTTTACTTTTTGGATTCCAATATGCGATTTGGCTTTACCTTTATTTTGCTTTTGGTAAAGGCATTATTTGAAGGACAAAACCGTTTTGGTTGTTCGATCGTGTCTATTTAATAGCCTCACCTCACGCTTAAATTTACAGGTACAAAGAAGAAAGCATCACATTCATTACAACATCGTCCACATGCTTGTTTAGCTGGAAACAACTACAAAACCAAACAAAGTACAATAAATTTAGGATAAGAGACTTGATGCCTTGTCTTGCGCTGGCACATGGGACACATAAAATAAACATAATTTGTATATGACACGACACCCATTTTCCCATAAGCAAAATAAATAAATAGAAAGATTAAATAAATATAATAAATCTCCATCGAAAATTAAAAAGAAAAAAAAAAAAGAAGAAGAAAAAAAAAACAAATATACAAAGGGTGGGAGAAACTTTTGTGAGGAGGAATTGAAATGATGGTGGTAGTAGTTGCAAGCAAGGTGGTAGCAGATATAGTTACAAAAGAACCAAATGAGCCATTGCTGTAATTTTTTTTATGGTGCAGTGCCCCATGTTGTTGTTGGTGTCTTACTACTCCACTCTGTTCTTCCTCTCACCACTTCAGCTCCATCCTCGAGTCGGAGCAAATGCTGACACTCCACATCACCGGCTGTTGCGAGGTTACCGATATCGCAACCAGATACTGCGGTCAGTGACTGAAGGACACTGTCTCTTCCGCATTCCCTCCGATACTCCAGAGTCATGCTTTTCAGCTTCTGCCTCTCCATTATTCCTGCTGGAGCACTCTCCAGGATCCACCCAATGTACTTTACATTATTAACATGCTGGTTAACATCCAGGTCACTCCATCGCGGCTGAAAACATTAAATTACCGAACCATAAGAGAGTCGTACAGGCTGGGAATCAGTTTTCTGAATCATACAGCAGATAATATACTCACAGTGAGACCAGATCGAACATAGTCAGCAGTCTTGTCATCAAGTTTTGTTAACTTTCTACTGTCCTCAGTAAGGACAGGGTCAGAATTCACAAAATAAGGTTCTATTTCCCCTCGAACCTCTTCAGGAATCTTTGACAATCTTCTTGTCAGTTTATTCATCATCACCCAAACACTGCAAAAGAATATTTTCCAATAATATCAAATATCTAACCCATGAAAACATAAGATGCCTAATTATTCCTAGCATAAGCTTGTCTAGACGTTTCTGAATTGATGATAACAGAGCACACAATATTAAACAGAGAGCACAGACCTCCTAGCTTCATCAGAAAGACAAATAAATGGTCACACGCAGAAAATGAGAATAGATTGAGTAAACCAAGAAGAAATCTAACCTTGATGCTCGTGTTAAGGTTTCTCCAGTATTGCTATCCCGAACTAGCCAATCACGACGCATACCGTTCTTTCCAGACTGACTAACCCAGGTATCGACTTCAACAACATCTCCCCTACAAGACAGATTTTGAATAAGCAAATGAGTTCTGATGCAACAAAATATGCATGCACAGCAAGTCATCCAGGGTGCAAAACTGGCCATTTCCTCAAACCTGGTTGAAAGAAATGATAGCATGAACCTGCTTATTCAGGTTTATGCAGGAGAATCTAAATAGTCACAAAGAAAAAACAGTGAATTTAGGCAATCTATTAAGTTACAGTTGCTTACCAAGTAGGATATTTATCAACCACAACCTGCATACGTGTAACGACCCATATCAAGTTCTTCTTAAACATCTCGGGAGTAGAACCGAACCCATCCCCAAGCAGTCCAGCAGTCTTAACATGATTAAGCGCCGTTTCCTGAAGTGAGCAGAAGAAGCTAAATCATGCATATCAACGAGACCAGTGACAACATGTGACTATAATCATAGGCAAGTGGTACCTGCAAATGATTCATGACTGTTTCTATAGATGCTGCGCGATCAGCACCTATCTCATAAGACCTAATAGAGAAATTCTGACGGAACACAAGGCCATCCTGAACAATCCTCCCAATACCGAAAGGATCCATAAGAACGTCAGAACGCCTGGGTTTCCAGTCAAGCATCATCCACTGTTTCTCAGCAGCTAAGAAAATGGTTGTGATGGCAGCAAGAAGCATGCTCCAGTCAGGTAGCTGGTTGATGAAAGTTCTTGGAGCGGGATGTGAGGACGTTTCGGTATCAGTCCTGACGATGTCTACAGAACCAGGCAAACCAACTTTTTTGCCATTAATCTTGGGAGGAGCCTGAGCGTTAGGTTTAACCTTCATCCTGCCAGAGTTTGGTGGTGAATTGAGTCCAGCAAAATTCGTGGAGCCAATCTTATTTCCCTTTCCATTAGGATCAAGCGAGGAGGAGGGTACAGGAAAGAAGGAAGACGTAGCAGAGGTGGCCACCATGACGAGGAGATGAAACGTTCAAAGACACTGCCACCAAAGAAAAAAGAAGAGGAATTGAGAAAAGCTAACAAACTCGGTGAGTGCGATATTTATATTAAATGTTTCATCTTTTAGCAATAAGCAGGAGGATCTTCCTGAAGTAGTTATAATCTCCAATTAACAAACAAAATGCTAGAAGAAGAAAAAGGGCTTCCATAAACGAACACTCAATATCTTAAAACACACACAAACTTAAAAAAAAAACAATTCTCTTAAATAAATAAAAAAGAAAGAGAACATATATGTTCAAATTCTCAGATAATCACTAAGCTAAATCCGAAACTGAAGAAAAGAGCATTAGAGCATTCAAAAAATGGTGAGTGGGATGCTCAAAATCGTCAATTCATTCCAATAATTCAACATTAGCCTTATAGAGGAAACCAAATTGATACAGGTAAGAAAGAAAAAAAAGCCAGATCTGAAACCCAAGCACGAAAGAAGAGAAGCGAGAAGAAACTAAAGCTGATAAAAGCAGATCCTCGAACCCCCCCCCCA
>NW_006238923.1:2771700-2903266 GCF_000375325.1 Capsella rubella
CCCCCCCCCCCCCCCCCCAACAAACAAATAAATCAACCACAGATTAAGAAAATGCAATTCAAATGTCAGATTTCTAACAATAAAACATCAATTTGAAAGCAATCAGATGACGAATCCAAACCACAGAGATTCAGAAGAAGAAGAAGAAGAAGAGCGCAAAAAAAAAAAAACAAAGAGAGAGAGGGAGAGAGAGGATCTTACCCAGAATGAAAAGAGCAGATGAGAAATGATTGAAGAGAAAACCACAAAAAAACGAAACGCCAAATTGGTGCAAAGTCTCTCCAAACCCTAAATTTCTCCTTTCTTCGGCAGCCTCCCTGTCTCTCACGATCTCCTCTGCCTCCTTTTTTTTTTTGTTTCCGCTTTGTTTTGTTTAAAACTTTTGTTTTTTGTTTTCTTGTCAAATGTTTTTTTTGCAAATTCAGGTTTTTTACGATTCTAAATTTTTTTTTTTTTTGGGAATGACAAACAAAAAAAAAAATGTAAATTTTGGCGATTTTAGAGAAAAAAAAAAAAGGGCCAAGAAAAGTCTACAAAGTGGGTGAGAGAGAAATATATTAGAATTGGATATAAGTGTGAGCTTTTATATACACATCCCAATATATATATATATATTGTTGTCTCTCTTCTCTTCTCTTCTAGTATACAGTAGTTTCAAAACAACAACAACACACAACACATCTTTGGTTTTCGATACTACCCGTTTTGCCCTTTTCTTGTTACAAGATTGGTTAACCTAATTAGGCCCTTTTATTAAATTTTTATTCCTTGGATGGACTCGAAATTCTTTGAATTTCATTTAGCACGCAAAACTTGATTGATTTGCTCCACCGTGGAAATTTCCTTGGACTCAATAAACTTTTTTTTTTTTTTTTTTTTTTTTGTATAAAACAATCGGGGCCAATCAAGTACGTAAGTGTAAACGTAATGGTAGAGAAAAAGACGCATATCAGATTATGTTGTCCCAATACTGGCACCGACGCTGTGTTGTAATTATAAGTTGGCTGAGACAACAAGGTACATGTGCTGATGTGCATCTATCTCTTTCTCTTTCTTGTTTCTCTCTTTTAATTACGTAATTTTAATCCTTAACCTACCATTTTACTACATTTTTCTCTTCTTCTTCTTTTTCTTTTTTTTTTTAGTTTAACCATATATATCTCTTTCTCGAACGTAGTCAGCCGACGGACTTGGAAATTTATTCCACCGAAAACGTAATACGTACACTCAAACGTGGGTCTACTCTTGACAAGTCGAAACAATAACCAACCCAATTGTTTTGATTGACTTATTTCCCAACAAGACTATATATCACTTGCCTGTTTGGAATTGAGATGCGCTCTTAATTATCTCTTGAGCTAGCGCATCTATTTTTGCGCCGAGCGTTTCAAATTGGTAGCGTCGTATATGATTGTTTTATAAGGGAATTTGCAAAAGATATTGAGGACCATGTTCATGGAGTTGAGTAGTTGACTACGATGTGAAAGATATTGCCGATCTTTACGATAACTAGTAGGTTGGCGAATCATCTATACCACCACATCCGTTATCTCTTGTTTACTTATTAATTATCTTCGTGGTTTCTTTTTTTTATAAAAAATATCAAATGAGCCAGACACATGCATGATATCAATAGACGTTTAACAACACTTATCAGGGAAATTAGATGGTTACCGCGAGAGACGTGTGGGAGATGCACACTACTGGTAAACCCTAGATGCATATATATAAGTAACGGTTGCTACTTTGACTTGTAGGAGACGCTCTAATTAACACTAATTCCAAGAGGTTTCAAAATAGAGGGAAGCGTATTTTGACCTGGAACAATTCTAACATAAGCCTTTGAGCTAGCTAGAAGAGCAGCAGCCTAGTAAACCATTCTCCATTATTCTGTATTTTGACTATATTTTTTTTTGTATATCCCTTCATTGATAATATCACTTTGTCTTTGGTTAATATTTACGATTACTCTCTCTCATTTGAACTCCTCATTTGTTTGGAGACGAGTCAAAAAATTATGTCAGGAGAAACAAACAGTCGCCTTGATAATTCCGTGTTCGTCGTGTTTTGTCTGATTTGTTTTAGGACAAAATCTTAAATAAACAAACAAAACACATGTATTTAAATCCGTCAGTTTCATTTCCAATATTCATTAATCATTATTATATACTGACTCTAGGATGTTTAGGATTAAAAAAAAAAGTATATAAGAACGTTTGCATTTTGAGAATTAATATAATATTGAACAGAGACTTAATTTGTGATTGTTAATAATTTGATGGATTATTGCATATAAGTCTAGTTCTGGTTACGAGTGACTCATTAATTTTAGGATGCTTTGCATTCAATTCGTGTATCAAATAATGCTTAAACTTTTTAAAAAAACTCCAACCATTCTCATACTTTCACAAGTCTCATTCTCATTCATAATAGTAATCAATTTATTTTAAAATTATTTTGTGATTTTCTTATCCAAAGATTTGTTCATGGGCTTTCTACTTCTTATTCATAAGATTTAAAGTTCATAAATCCATTATAATTCTTATTTAATATTATTTTTCGGTTAATAAATAATAATACTCCTTTATAAATAAATAATAATAATGAAATTTTTCCGATGATAAAAAAATAATTAAAGACATTTTTAATTGAAATCTCTAATATGGATATTGGATAGAGGAGCAATCAGGAAGGGATGAGGAGACCCAAGGATAGAAGTGAAATAAGCTGATAAGGTCGATACAGAGTAGAAGACACTCTCTTCTTTACTTCTTCTTCTATCTTTTAAAATGGCGATGACTCCGGTCGCGGCATCATCACCAGTTTCAACGTGCCGTCTCTTCCGCTGCAATATCCTCCCTGATCTCGTACATAAGCCTCCATTTCTCCCCCTCACCAAACGTAACAGAGCCGCGTCGTGCCGCTTCACTGTACGTGCCTCCGCCAGTGCTACCGTCGAATCCCCTAACGGTGCCGTCGCGTCGACATTAGAGACGGAGACGGAGGAGAACACCTCCTATGGCCGTCAGTTTTTCCCTTTGGCCGCTGTGGTTGGCCAGGTCTGTGAGTTTCCAATTTGATGTTTCTCTAAGTTGCAGAATCGTCGAAACTTGTACATTTGTATCGTTTACAGAAATTGGTTTGATTTAGCTGAATTGGGTTTAAGGAAAGGATCAATTTTTCATCAGTGAACTGTGTTATGGGACTATTACATATGTTTGTTCAGCTTCTTAGATATAAACGCCTCACAGAGTATATAATTTTGTTTGCTTCAACTAATGTTGTTTGTAGGAAGGCATAAAGACTGCTCTTTTACTTGGTGCTGTTGATCGTGAAATCGGAGGGATTGCTATTTCAGGTCGTAGAGGCACTGCAAAAACAATCATGGCACGAGGGCTACATGAAATCCTCCCTCCTATAGAAGTTGTTGTAGGCTCAATATCAAATGCTGACCCTGCCTGCCCAGATGAGTATGTATCTTACAACCTGAATAAAGGAACTATTTTTCTTCTTTTTTTTATTACAACCTCTTCTCAACTCACACTCTGCTGGCTTGTACCTTTTGTGGTACATGTAGGTGGGAAGACGACTTAAATGAGCGAATAGAGTACAATGCTGACAAAACTATTAAGACTGAGATTGTCAAATCTCCTTTCATTCAGGTACATCTAGTTTTAGGACCCATTACAACTCTCCTGGAAATTGTTTTCTTATTTCTTAGGCTTTTCTCTCATTCGTAATACACAGATCCCTCTAGGAGTCACAGAAGATAGACTCATTGGGTCTGTTGATGTTGAGGAGTCTGTTAAAAGAGGGACAACTGTTTTCCAACCTGGTCTTTTGGCTGAAGCACATAGAGGGGTGTTGTACGTTGATGAAATAAATCTCTTGGATGAGGGAATTAGTAATTTGCTTCTCAATGTATTGACGGATGGTGTTAATATAGTTGAAAGAGAAGGAATAAGTTTTAGACACCCGTGCAAGCCACTTTTAATTGCGACCTATAACCCTGAAGAAGGTGCTGTTCGAGAGCACTTGCTAGACCGTGTTGCCATTAATTTAAGGTATTTCTAAAGTTTATGCATCCGAGTGTAAAAAGATATTGTCTGTTTCTTTTTGATAATTCCATATTCTTTCTCTTTTTACATCATGATGTTGACGTTTGCAGTGCAGACCTTCCTATGAGTTTTGAGGATCGCGTCGCAGCTGTGGGAATTGCCACACAGTTCCAGGAACGCTGTAATGAGGTTTTTAAAATGGTCAACGAGGAGACAGAAACAGCAAAGACGCAGGTATCTTCAACTGAATTAAGAAAAAGGGCCCCAATAGCAAAAGTTGGGTGTGATGCTATGCTTCTTATCCCACTTTTCTCTGTCATAATCGAGTGCATTTTTCTGACTGCAGATTATATTGGCTAGAGAATATTTAAAAGATGTCAAGATAAGTAGAGAGCAATTGAAGTATCTGGTTTTGGAAGCTGTCCGAGGTGGTGTTCAGGTATTGAGCAAAATTCTAAACTTATAGTAATGTATTCCTGGAGAAATAAGGATAAACACGAAAAGAAAAGACAAGATGCATGCAAGATAATGTCACGATTATAGACTTCAACTAGTATAGTCCTTAAACAGTAACAAATGAGTAAGTGATGAAATGCAAGAAATGCTCACCACAGGCTGAAAGGTACATCTAGATAGAGCTGAGTTGATTTATATAAAATACTGGATAAAGAAGGCATCAAGTGCTTTTGTTGCGTGATTGTGATATTTCACCATGTTATGATCATATATGACTATTGTTTGGAGTAATTGGTAGTTAATTATAATCGTCTAGTTTTTCTCGATGACTACCTGGAAGTCGTTTAATACTCCTTTCCAATATAATGGTACAGGGACACCGCGCCGAATTATATGCAGCTCGTGTGGCTAAGTGCTTAGCTGCAATTGAAGGGCGAGAAAAAGTCACAATTGATGACCTCAGAAAGGCAGTTAAGTACTCTTCTCTAGCTCATTCATTTAAACGTATATGTTCTCTGGCAGAAAGATTTCCTCGTTAGACTTAGTCATTAGGGTTTAGAGGTTGATGCTCTAACATATCTTATATTCCTTTCTTGCTAATGTTTCAAGTGCCTACTTGATCTGATCTCAACTGAAGAGCTTTTCTTTCAGGTTTTCGAAAGAATCTATCTCTTTTTAAAAAACTTAAAATGAAAATATGTAATATGTTTTTACTTCTTACCTTTAAGCTTACTGTTATGAGTTTCTATAGTGTCAAAGTATCTTAGCGAGTTTGTTAGAGAATTATTAGTGAGTTTGTTTATTTGAGGTTCGCCAATCAGTCTGATGAAGTTTTAGCAATTTTCTTTTGTAACAAGTCCCTTTATATCAAGCCTTTTCTCTGAATTTCATGTAGCTTTCTACGTTTACTTCCACTTTCCTTATATGTTGCCTTTGTCTTTTTTTTTTTTTTTTGTGCGTGCTAAGTATTGCCTTTGTCTGTAGCTGAACATCTTTGTAAGAAATTTAATTAGCATTGTAAAACGACGCTTTATGATGATTTGATGGAGTATTTGCATCATTCTCCAGTTATTGATCAGCAAATGTGGTCCATTTTTCAATAGGTTGAACTGGTCATTCTTCCTCGTTCATCACTAGATGAGACTCCACCTGAACAGCAAAACAACCCACCACCTCCTCCACCTCCTCCACAAAATAGTGAATCTGGAGAAGAAGAAAATGAAGAAGAACAAGAAGAGGAAGAGGTTAGTGGATGCGGTACACATTATTGTCTCTCGTTGCACACACGAACAAGATTCTCTAAAGTATAAATCATTGACCAATGTAGGAAGAAAACAATGAAGAAAATGAGAATGAGCAGCAACAGGACCAAATACCTGATGAGTTTATATTTGACGCTGAGGGGGGTCTGGTGGATGAGAAACTCCTGTTCTTTGCTCAACAAGCCCAGAAACGTCGGGGCAAAGCTGGCAGAGCGAAGAACGTCATATTCTCAGAAGATAGAGGACGCTATATAAAGCCAATGCTTCCAAAGGTTTGCCCTCGAGGTCAATCTCAATTTGTCTAGTTGAATCAAATGTAGAGAGATGTCGTTGATTTAGCCTTGTCTCTTTCCTTGGATCAATATTCATATATATATGATCTAGCAAGGCTCTCAAATAGTCGCTTGAGGCGGTAAATAGAAGTGATCAGGCTCCCAAACATGCATAGTCCTTAACAAATCTTACGTTGACAGGGTCCAGTAAAAAGATTAGCTGTGGATGCAACCCTTAGAGCAGCTGCACCATACCAGAAATTGCGCAGAGAGAAGGATATATCAGGAACTAGGAAAGTTTTTGTTGAGAAGCCAGATATGAGGGCCAAAAGAATGGCACGGAAAGCTGGAGCCCTGGTATTGAACCTTGTCCATACATTCTTCTAAAAGATTGTGTGTATATAGTTTCCTCGATACAAAATCATTCACACTTATATTTTAAAAACAAAGATGGTTGGCATGATAAATTAAACAGTTTCCTTGATGCAAGCTTCAGTGAAAACATAGATATTATCTGATTACACTTCTGTCTGACCATTGTTGTATGGCAGGTTATTTTCGTGGTTGATGCTAGTGGCAGTATGGCATTGAATCGTATGCAAAACGCCAAAGGTGCCGCACTCAAACTACTGGCAGAGAGCTATACTAGCAGAGATCAGGTAATGATTACTTTTTTTTTAATAGTAAAGGAGCTTGTTTCTAGTTTGAATGAATCCCTTGAGCCTTCAGATGAAATTTATACACCAGTGATTGGTTTAGGTTTCGATTATTCCTTTCCGAGGGGATGCTGCGGAAGTGCTTTTACCCCCTTCGAGATCAATTGCAATGGCAAGAAATCGTCTTGAGAGACTTCCTTGTGGTGGTGGTTCCCCGCTTGCGCATGGTTTAACAACGGTATGTCAAATATAATGGTCTGTTAGTATAATAACGTCTTAGGTGGTCTTTTCATCATTATTGTGGGTTAGCATAACAATAATAACAACTATAATCATATTAGGCGGTAAGAGTGGGACTTAACGCAGAGAAGAGTGGTGATGTCGGGCGCATAATGATTGTTGCAATAACTGATGGTCGAGCCAACATTACACTGAAAAGATCAACTGATCCGGACTCTATTGCTGCAGATGCTCCTAGACCCACGTCCAAAGAATTGAAGGTAAACAGATTCTGCGGAAAACATGAAAGTGCAGCAGGATAGGAACGAGCTCTCTGTCCTTGATGCAGTGATTATAATTACGGGTTTTTGTGTTGTTTAGGATGAGATTCTGGAAGTTGCAGGGAAGATCTACAAGGCTGGGATGTCACTTCTAGTGATTGATACTGAGAACAAGTTTGTTTCAACTGGTTTTGCCAAGGAGATCGCAAGAGTTGCTCAAGGTTTGGTCTCTCTGCAAATTTTTCTGAGATATGTTTTGTATATATGATGAAGCAGACGATAATCAACATTGTGTTTTGATTGTTCCGCGCAGGAAAATATTATTACTTGCCAAATGCTTCGGATGCTGTTATCTCGGCCACCACGAGGGATGCACTGTCTGATCTGAAGAATTCTTGACCTCATTTGTCTGCAATACTTGGTTGTATGATTCTGAATCGCAGTGTATATTCTAATTGTGCAACACAGTTCAGTCACTAAACATAAACCTGAAGTTTATAAGAGATGAAATTTTGTTTTAACATGTATGTATTCTTACAATAAATTTCCGAATTTATTCGGTCGGTCTAATTGTCAACTGATCTGATGATCACTGTTATAAACGACAGCATATTTTAACTTAGCAATAAACATTACGGTAGAATTTATAAGTTGTGGAGGTCAAGAGAAGGAAGAATAGAGGGAAGGATACAGCAGAGTGAGAAAGAGACAAAGAGTGAAGAAGATAACCGGTACAATCTCGGGTTGTACTAAACCGTACACAGCATCCATCTATAGAATTCGGTGGTAATTTTGAGGCGGATAAACCGGCCTGGACCGAATTAAAAGAAAACCGGAGTTACCTACTTGGGAATTGGAGGAGAGAAGGAACGAAGAGTTTGCGCAGTAGGAGGAAACCAAATTGAGCTTTCCCCAAAGACATGAAATCTCTTTGCTCGATTTCTACAGCTTCATTGATTCGTTCATCTCCATTTTTATCTCTTTCTCGAACAAGCTCGAATCGGTTTGCCCTCAAGATTCCAGCTTCGCTCTACTTATCCCATCCAACAAGTTGCTGTTTTTCAAACCCTTCAAGTTCTCAGGAATCATTGGATTCCTCCCATGGTGGAATGTCTAGGCCATCGATTAGTGTCTTTGCAGGCCATTCGCTTAATAACCTCAAGATGCAAGTGGGCAGCCCTATTTCTCTGCATTCTATGAATCCATTAGCCAAGCTGAGTCTGAGTGATCAGGCGTTTCTTCTCTTGGCCTTCATCACTTGCACGGTAAAGGAGTGTTGCCTCGTGTTTTGTTTTGACCGTTTTTTTTGTTGATTCATTGATAAAGGCTTAGGCTTTTTGATATCTTGATGGTACTCTGTTACAGACTTCAGTGGCTTTTACAAGTCTTGTGATTGCAGCCATTCCTACACTTGTGGTAAGCCTCCACATTTGTTACCACTTGGAAACTTAGTCCTTTTGCTTCAGCTATCTCTCCCCTGGGATGTAATGCTTCATCACTCATTTTCAAAGCTTTAGTAAATGGATTTAGTATGAAAAACTGTGACACATAGGTAACTGTTGAATTCCACACTTCAGTCTTCTTTGTATGTGTCCTAGCTTTGGTTCAGCTATATGATTGTTTCTCTTTTGGATTTGGATTAACAAAGCATGGTGAATTTCAGCTCATTATGTTTCTTTTCTCTTTGATTGATATCTACTCAATATGTCCTATGTTGTTTTACCCACCTTTAGGCCATGGGTAGAGCTGCAACTTCCTTTGCGAAGTTAGCTGACACAGCTCGCAAAGAACTCCCTAGTACATTGGCAGCCGTAAGGCTCTCCGGCATGGAAATAAGTGATCTTACTCTTGAATTGAGCGATTTAAGGTGATCACTAAAGCTCATATTTCTTTGACTTTCATTGGTTATGATCATCTCAACTCGTTTCAAAACAAGTTACTCAGAATTGCCGTCTGTCCGGAATAAGAAACTTTATCTGTATCATCACTATGTACATGGTTTCAGCCAAGATATAGCTGATGGGGTAAACAAATCAGCTAAAGCGGTTCAAGCAGCTGAAGCTGGAATCAAACAGATTGGAACACTTGCACAACAACAAACTCTCTGTAAGCTTCTAAATCTTTTGTTAATTGGTATTAAAAGCTCTCCTTTTGGCTGACTCTGTTCATGGTGGCAACGTTAAACTTTGCTCAATAAGAAGCAGATGTGATGACCTAATGTTGACCTTGAACTTGATTCAGCAATGATTGAAGAGAGAGCAAATTTACCAGAAATATCGCTGCAGCCTGTTGTGGCTGGTGCGGCCGAGAAGACTTCTCAAGCAATCGGCAGTGCAACCAAGAGACTAATGAACATTATAAGCGGCGGAGGCAAGGATGAAGATTCATTAGACGTTTAGAAGCTTTTAAGTTGACTGTGTTTTGGTCCGTTTTTGTTTGAAAAGGTAAAGTCCATTTAGGGAAACATAGAATCTATGAACAAGTCTTTTTTGTAGCATTTGGTATATTTGTGAAATTCTGATGTGTAAGACACAAAGAAGAAATAACTGGTGAGTTTTACTTCATCGTATTGTAGTAAGACAACAGAAACACAAGACATCGAAGATAGAACTTAAAGATTAAAGAGCAGCAGTTATCAAGCCGACAAGACAAGAAATATAACAAAACAAAAAAAACATTGGACTATGTAAATCGGGTAATAATGTGGTAAGGTGAGATTGGGCCAACAAAGTGATTAGGCCCAAAAGAAAGTGAAAGTCAGAAGACAAGCTTTATCCTTTTCCGGTCTTGTTCATCCGCCATCACCAGTTTTCTCACACCTTTCTCTCTCTGTATAATCTCTTCAACGGCCTTCAATGGTCAGACTTGGCTTTCGAACTTAGCCAAGAACGAGCATGTCTTCTTGTCTTCTTCCTCAGTTCAAGTGCCAACCTGATTCTTTCTCTATTCACTTCAGAACCTCTTTCTCCGTCTGTTAGTACTTCCCTCTCTCTCTCTCCCTTTCACATTCTCATGGCCAATTCTGTATTGCTCCTCCAATTTCGGATTCCAGATAGTTTTATCCATAACTTTTTTGTTTGGATTATCTGTTATGTTGATGTGATTTTTGATGCTTTAGCTGTAATTCCTTCAATGCTCATTTCCTTGCAGTTGCTCTGTTCTTGTCCTTCAGTTACGTTTCTTACTATTTGGGAATGCCTTAGGTGCTTAAAGAGAATATATTTTTTAATCGAAATCCATGAGTGGTTTCATATTAATTTGAAGAATGTAGTAGTAATGAATATCCAAAATTATGGATGTATGGTTATGTTGGAGCTGAGATACTAAGGATTGTTGTAGACCCAATTCCCAGTGTAAATTGAATATTTTCAGATCGGTATGTAATTGTAGTTTAGCCTTGACCTGGAAATTACAGTTTTTAGTCTCTATCCGCTTGATTGTTGTAGGCTAGAGTTTGCATTACTTGTTTGATTATGAAATCCTTGAATCGAATAGTAGCCAATCTTAAGATCTAGTTGGTAAGGTTATAGAATCTCATCTGTTGTTCTGATTATAATAACTCATTTTCATGAAAATGGGCAAATGTCTCATATGTTTCATGTCATTCTAATCAATGTGGTATCTCATTACTCAAATGCTCACATATAAGCGGATGTTATGTGATGGAAAATGCAGCAAAGCAAAATAAGGGTCCAGTCTTCTTCCAACCGCAATGTGCAGTAACTACTTCTCCGGCGTTGTTAACTTCTACGCTTGATGTGGCGAAGCTTAGACTACCCTCTTTCGATACTGATTCAGATTCCCGAATATCAGACAGGCAATGGACTTATACAGGAACCGTTGGTCCTTCCACTGAGGTCAGAAATGTTTGTCTATTCTAATAATGGTTCCCAAAGCTTCAATGAGATTATTTTTCAATTCTTTTCTATGAAAACTCTGTGGCACCGCTGGTTCGTCAGCTTGATAGTATAAAAAACTAAACTTTGGTCGTTCTGATATTTGTAGCTGTGATTTGAAGTCCTCTTGATAAATTTCTTGTATTTGTAGGCAAAATATTTAGAAGCTTTAGCCTCTGAAACACTGCTCACCAGTGATGAAGCTGTAGTTGCGGCAGCAGCAGCTGAAGCAGTCGCCCTTGCAAGAGCTGCTGTCAAAGTTGCGAAAGATGCCACATTATTTAAGAACAGTAACAACACGAACCTATTAATTTCTTCAACGGCAGACAAACGATCCAAGTGGGATCAGTTTACAGAGAAGGAACGTGCTGGCATATTGGGACATCTAGCGGTTTCAGACACTGGAATTGTGAGTGATAAAAGCACTGCACCTGCTTCTAACAAAGAGTCATCTGCTGATTTAATATCAGAAATACAAGAAGTTGAGCTTGTGGAGGAGCAACCTGCAGCGAGTTTAGCTGTGAGATCTACACGCCAAACTGAAAGGAAAGCTCGGCGGGCAAAAGGGTTAGAGAAATCTGCATCAGCTATTCCGTCTGTGAAGACTGGTTCAAGCCCTAGAAAGAAACGTGTTGTTGCTCAAGAAGTTGACCATAATGATCCTTTGCGTTATCTTAGAGTGACAACAAGCAGTTCCAAGCTACTCACTGTCAGAGAAGAACATGAGCTATCTGCAGGAATACAGGTTGGTCATAACATTCTAAATTCAACATAACCACTTCCCTTTCTCTACTTTGCGCCTGGTACACTATAAATCTCACCCTTCTTAGGACTCTAGATTCTGGGGGTAAACAATGTCTACAAAACTAAAATGTTTTAAGAATGATGAAATTAGTTGTTAGATTGTAGATCCAAGGTCGGTTCTTTGTGCTTTATAACCATTATATCATCTGAATTTCTATGAAAGCTGACCTACCCTGGTAGGCGTGTCTCAAAATTATTTTTTCACTTTATTTTTCCTGTGATAGAGCTCCCTCCTTCACCACTTTTTTTTGGCATTGATAGTAAATGGGAATCAGATGTTTGGCTTTGAAAGAATCAACAATGGTCTATTTCAGTTTTAAACATTTTTTTTTTTCTTCTCTGTAATTTTTCTTTCTTTTATGGTTTCTTGTTCACACACTTTGGGTCATACGTGTAGGACCTTCTGAAGTTAGAAAGACTTCAAGCAGAGCTTACTGAACGTTGTGGCCGTCAGCCAACCTTTTCACAGTGGGCTTCTGCTGCTGGAGTCGATCAAAAATCTTTGAGGAAACGTATAAATTATGGCACGCAATGCAAAGACAAAATGATTAAAAGCAACATCCGTCTCGTTATTTCGATTGCAAAGAATTATCAAGGAGCTGGGATGAACCTCCAAGATCTTGTCCAGGTTTGAGCCTCCTTTCCTTATTTTGTGTAATAGTTACACCTGTTGCAGTACTGATGAAGCTGATAGTATTGAACATCTTGCTAACAAAAGTAACGCTGAAATCATAATGCTCACAGGAAGGGTGCAGAGGGCTTGTGAGGGGAGCAGAGAAGTTTGATGCTACAAAAGGTTTTAAATTTTCAACTTATGCGCATTGGTGGATCAAGCAAGCAGTGAGGAAGTCTCTCTCTGATCAGTCCAGAATGATAAGATTGCCTGTAAGTTATCCCAAATGTTTTCTTTTGAAATGTTTAAACAAGGTCCGGGTCTTTGCCTGATCACACAAATTTTTATGGTATGATTGGCAGTTTCACATGGTAGAGGCTACATATCGAGTGAAAGAGGCACGGAAGCAATTGTACACTGAAAAGGGTAGGCATCCAGAGAACGAAGAAGTTGCAGAGGCAACAGGGCTGTCGATGAAGAGGCTCATGGCGGTTTTACTCTCTCCTAAACCTCCGAGATCGCTAGACCAGAAGATTGGAATGAATCAAAACCTCAAACCTTCGGTATGTCCTCACGACACAACACGCCATACAACATAGTGTTCTTGTTTGTCAAAAAATGTACCTAAAATGGGTGTGTGTAAAAATATGCAGGAAGTGATAGCAGATCCTGAAGCAGAAACATCAGAAGATATATTGATAAAGCAGTTCATGAGGGAAGACTTAGACAAAGTGTTGGACTCGTTGGGAACGAGGGAGAAGCAAGTGATACGCTGGAGATTTGGGATGGAGGACGGGAGAATGAAGACATTGCAAGAGATCGGAGAGTTGATGGGAGTTAGCAGGGAGAGAGTGAGGCAGATAGAGTCCTCTGCATTCAGGAAACTCAAGAACAAAAAGAGAAGCAACCATTTGCAGCAATACTTGGTTGCACAATCATAAAGTTTTAATCTTTCTTGAAAATGGAATGTTTTGTGCATAGAACCCACTCCGAGTATAAACATTTCGCAAGCAGTATAAATTATTCTTATAGCATTTGACTATACTTGTGACCAGTAGAGCTACACGTTGTCTATCCAAAGAAGGTGATTGTCAAGTGAAAACGTCTTAACTATTTAAAGTTAAGTTATTAGTACTTGTAAAAGTAAATTAAAATAAAGGAATCGTGCATGTTAGCAAATACATTATTGACAAAATACTAAATCCAAAAATATCATTCACATATAAAATCTTATAACGTGCGAAAAATACAAAGATTTTTTGTTGTCATTAAAAAACACAAGTGATAGTTTATCACATAATGTTGTGAAAAATATCCAAATATTACAGATATTTCAGGAAAACAAACTGTCCAGAACCAAAAGAAAAAAAAAAGAAGGGAATCGGCTAAGAGGCTGACGCCAAAAAAAAAGAAAAAAAGAAAAGTCGAGTAGGGAGGCGTCGTTCCCACACCACACGGAAGAAGAGTCTCCGAGTCTTATCCAAAGGCCAAAGCATTCCCCTTAATATCTTCTCCGTCTCTGTCTCTCTTCTTCCTCACGGAGCTTTCAATCTTTGCTTACATCGTCTCTCTCTCTCTCAGGTTACTCTCTTCTTCACTTATATCTCTCTGAGTATCAAATTTTCAACACCCAAAATCACAATCTTTCAGCTTTGTTCTGTTTTTCCTGTTTTTTCTTTGAATTGTCTTTAATTCAGCCTGAACAACCCATGTTTATGTCTACGAGCTGAATTCACCAACGTTTTATGATTTCAAATGATCAAGTCAATTTTATTGTTCATGATTTGTAGATTATATATGTGGGAAAGAAAAGATAGAGAGAGTAATGTGACATTTTGGTATGGTTCAGGTAGTGCCTGGGGAAGATTAGATAGTGAAGCATGGCAGTAGCTACACATTGTTTCACTTCACCTTGTCATGACCGTATTCGGTTTTTCTCAAGTGATGATGGTATTGCTAGGCTTGGCATTTCAAGAAAGAGGATCAATGGCACATTCTTGGTCAAGATTTTGTCCCCTATCCAAAGTGCTGATCTTAGGACTTCTGGGAGATCTTCACGTCCCTTATCTGCATTCAGGTCAGGATTCTCTAAGGTAATCAATCTAATCCAAGTTTTGTGTGTTCATTACAAATTTTTTTATTTCAAGGATTGTTCAGCTGATTCCTTTTAACTGTACCTTCAATCATGTCAGAGAGTATTTGACATTGTGTCATTACCATCGAAAAATGAACTGAAGGAGCTGAGCACTCCACTGCTGCTTAAACTCGTTGGTGTTTTAGCATGTGCCTTCCTCATAGTTCCATCTGCAGAAGCAGTTGACGCACTCAAAACTTGTGCATGCTTATTGGAGGGATGCAGGTACCTTTTCTTCGTTTGGGTTTCTGAAGCAGTACTCCTCTGAAGTTTATACATCTCTTTCATTGTCTGACCATATGGAAGCTCAATTATCTGTTAGGATAGAACTCGCAAAGTGCATTGCCAACCCTGCGTGTGCAGCCAACGTTGCGTGCCTCCAGACTTGTAATAACCGTCCAGATGAAACTGAGTGCCAGGTTATTAAGTTATTTTGATATATCATTTTGAGGCAGAGATATAGCTTGCTTATGAGAGACGAGACCAATGATTTTATTTTTCAAAATTATATGTTTTGTTTCAGATTAAATGTGGGGATCTATTCGAAAACAGTGTAGTTGATGAGTTCAACGAGTGTGCTGTGTCGAGGAAAAAGTGTGTTCCCAGAAAATCTGATCTTGGAGAATTTCCTGCCCCAGACCCTTCTGTTCTTGTCCAGAACTTCAACATCGGGGACTTTAACGGGAAGTGGTACATTACAAGTGGCTTGAATCCAACCTTTGATGCCTTTGACTGCCAGCTGCATGAGTTCCACACAGAAGGTGACAACAAGCTTGTTGGAAACATCTCATGGAGAATAAAGACCCTAGATAGTGGATTCTTTACTAGGTCAGCTGTACAAACGTTTGTTCAAGATCCTAATCAGCCTGGTGTTCTCTACAATCATGACAATGCGTACCTCCACTATCAAGATGACTGGTAATAATATCTTCTATCCACCCTAAGGGAAATGTCTTGCTTCTCTTCTTTGGCCTAACAAGTTTTCACATGATTCTTGCAGGTATATTTTGTCATCAAAGATCGAGAACAAACCTGAAGACTATATTTTTGTTTACTACCGTGGGCGAAATGATGCTTGGGATGGATATGGTGGTGCAGTTGTTTATACGAGAAGTTCTGTATTACCCAATAGCATTGTACCAGAACTTGAAAAAGCAGCAAAGAGCATAGGCAGAGACTTCAGCACATTTATTAAAACGGATAACACATGTGGTCCGGAACCTCCGCTCGTGGAAAGACTTGAGAAGACAGTGGAAGAAGGGGAAAGGATAATCGTAAAGGAGGTTGAAGAGATAGAAGAAGAAGTGGAGAAGGAAGTGGAAAAAGTCGGTAAGACTGAGATGACCTTGTTCCAGAGATTGGCTGAAGGATTTAATGAATTAAAGCAAGACGAGGAGAATTTCGTGAGAGAGTTAAGTAAAGAAGAGATGGAGTTTTTGGATGAGATAAAAATGGAAGCGAGTGAGGTTGAAAAATTGTTTGGGAAAGCTTTGCCAATCAGAAAGGTTAGGTAGAGAAGATGCACCATTGTTGTCCAAATTATACATACTGCGTTCAGTTCATATAAAGTGATATTTTTGTAAACATTCATCATTCCATAACAATTGGATACAGAACATGAAAGGATTAAGACATCCTTTGAGCAAACCAAACCACAAGTTGTAAACCTAGTATCTCAAGATGAATTAAAACTGGTAACAATGGGAGTGACAACAATTAGAATAATTAGGAGGCATATCAGACAATTGGATATCTTTGTAAAACATTCATTTTTTCATTAAATTGGATACACAACACAAAAGGATTAAGACATCCTTTGGGCGAAGCAAAACACAAGGGTGTTAAACAAAGTAACTCAAGAAGAGCTGAAACTGGTAATGATTGGGATAACAACAATGAGAATGATCAAAAGCAGCACAATGATACCAATGAACATCCACTTCCTGCTGCTTCTCTGATGACTCTTTGCAGTCTTCAGCTCATTAGCTCCATCGTTCACGTACTGGCTCGCATTCATTACATGATGCTCAATCTCATCCATCTGTTCACCTTGTGATTCAACCATGACAGCCATATCCAGAAACACCTGATGAAGCTCCAAGAGACTCTTCTCAATCTCCTTGGCAGCATCATACCTATCCTGAATCTCAACCACAGTTTCCAAGACCTTCCCTCTACCATGCTCCTGGATTGCACGAGTGAGAAACTCTTCACCTCCAGCGTTATCAGTGATGATCTTCTCAATCATCTCATCATCAGGGTGTTCTCCAGTGACGGTGAAGTACCTTCGCTCAACAGTCTCCTTGTACTCACTCATCATCCTCTGTCTGAGTCCTTGAAACTCCATCATCACTTCCTTGAGCATCTTCCTCAGCCCATTGGTCACAGCTGTTCTGCTCCTGTAGACCGGAGTTCCAGAGAGCCTTTTGATCTCCCTGTTGGCTTTATCCATCTCTTCCAGCTTCGTCTTAATCGATTTGGCCTTCCTCAAACCAGACACAATCTCGTTAGAGATCTTGTTACGAAGAGACTTCACGGACTCGGCCTTGTGCACACCTTTGCTCTCTTCGTTGTACTGCTCGACCCTAGCCAGTGTCTCACGAATCAAACCAATCTCTGCTTTCACATTCTCGGCTTCCTCTAAGAAAGATGAGAGATTCTCACCAACCTTGTCTGTTCCCGCAGAAGCCATCTCAAGATCATACTCAGGGCCTGCTTCCATGTCCTTCATGGCTGCTTTTTTTAAGTCAACGTAACTCATAAACGATTTCGTCATCAAGTCGTTCATCTTTTCTTCACCTGAAAGCCAAAAAATTTCACAAGAATCAGACACACGATCGAGAAAGTAACAGAGCAAAACTGGAGAACATCAGAATGAAAAAGCAACAATACCCTTGTGTCGCTGTGTGTTCTCTAGATCCAATGTGAGATGGATTCTGAGAGAGAGAGAGAGAGAGAGAAGAGAAGGGAAGAAGCTTAGTAAGATTTAGGAGTAGCGTTGTTGAGATGAGTGTGGGGGGAGATGAGAAAGGAGAAAGCTTTATGATATAGGGAAAAGGGAGAAAAGAGCCGTTACTGAGTTTCTTCGACCCCAACGGCTATATTCTGGGCTTTTGTATCCGTTACATCTCGTCCCCATTCGGTCAATCTCTGCTTTTCTCTTTTTTTTCTTCAAATCTAATTTTGTTTCTATTTTTAAAATTGGGTGATTTTTGTTTTGGAAGGATTTCGAAAGAGAGAAAGAATATAGGGGGTTATACCGTAATTACATGAATTATAGTTGCCGACGCGAGATTGAGACAGACTTCAAAAGTGAAGGAAAAGATGGGGACTAAACTGTAATTAACGGCAGCGCTTTTGTGGACGACTCGGAGTAGACTGGGACAAGTTGTTGTGTATTCCATCCACCTGTCAGGCTGTTGCACTTTTGTCACCATTTTAAATCAAAAGTGTGGTTCTTCTTGTGCCTTTGCGGGTTCGTGTTGGAAATTGTTGGAAGAAGTCAAAGAAACCCTATGGTCCTATGGTCATGTCATTAGTCTCTTTTGTTACGTTTCTCATTAAAAAGTAGCTGAACCATTCAAAATTAGGATATTTTATAATTTAAACATTTTGTTTTCGTAAACTACTAGAGCTCAGTTCCCACAAAATATCTCACTAGTTTTTTTTTTGGTTTTCTCTAAATTTTCGAATATGTATCGCTTTTCTTCTTCTACTTCTACTTCATATTCTTACATTATTCAAAATGACCAATCAAATTATAAAACCTTTGCACTTTTAACTAAAATTGTTCTATATTGGTGGAATTTTGTTTTTTTATCTAAATATATTTATGGTGACTGATATTGAAAATCTGTTTCACTGTAACGTTTTTTTCACGTGAAACAACCTTATTTCGTCTGTTTTGTCTATAAAAAATTCAAAGTTTATTATGTAACGTTTGAAATAGTTTGTTTGAAACAAAAATACATGGTTTTACACGTTGATATGCACTCAACTCTGTAATCACGTTCACGTGACTGTCGAGTTGATATATACGTAGTAAGCTGTGGAGCATTTTAATGATGATAACAAAAACTAAAAAAAAATATTTTTAGTAACGCTTGTATCGTATTAAATAAATATATTTCAATTTTTTTTTGTCTAGTCAACATTAGTCACATTTGTTGTAATAGTTAACAAGTTTTTGTTTGTTAACACTTCAATTCACGTCTCTTGAAACGTTCTGCACATGGTGTGTCATGAACGAACTTGTCATGAAAGAATATTCCACATCGATGGTCGGATAGTTTCTTGGAGTAATATATATGTGATGTAGTAACCTTTCTCCCTTGAGTTAACTTTTGGGATTAGTTAGGCTACATTACTAATAGTTCACTAATGCAATGTGGAATACTGGAATAGAGGAGGAGAAAGAGGAGGTGAACTGTAAGTTAATAAACTAAAAGGCCAAATCTGAAATTATATTGATAATGAGGTGGCCTTCAATGTAATTATATCATACATACAACTAAAAAAAAGGGTTATAAAGGAGATGTGGTGGAGGAGAGTGAGACCCACGTGGATGATGATGTGTTGGCAAAATACCTTCCTTCAATTCCAAATCCCATTTATATATTCCTTATCCAATCACTTCTTCTTCTTTTCTTTTTTTTTTTTCTTTTTTTCTTTTTATATGGTTTGGTAATAAATCCATCCATCACTATTCACATTCAGTACTACTTTGTTCCTCTTTATGTGAATGTCGTTACTCGTTACATATCCAACACATAAAATTTAATAATCACGAGCATACACAAACCTCTTTTTATTTCTTCCATAAATATTAGTTTCTTAAATACTAACATTTTTCTCATCAATTTTTTTTTTTGATATCAATGTTGCTCCAATCTATATAACTCATAACTGAAAATTGCGTAAATCTAAGACTTTGCAATTCAAATCACAAAACATATGGTAAAATACATAAAATCCCATTCAAAGTTTCAAGAAATTTTTCATATCTTTCGTTCATTCATTCTTACTCGTCCATGTATCCGCGAGAAGTCAAGAGAACCTTATCCATATATTTAGTTTTTAGTTTTATCCTGACCGACTAAAGCTCGTAATCGCGAATCCACCGTCAGATCTTAAAATTGCCAAATCCAAATTGAACGGTCTCGATCACTTTAACGAAAAGCCAAACAGTTTCTTGTCCAGATAAAATGTCTAACCTTTTTTTTTTAGACCTTTCCTCTTTCCTTTCTTTATAAATTTTTTTCTGGTGGAAGCGAAACTTTGCTGGCGATTTAAGATTGCTGAGAAGACACGTCGTCTCTTGTGAGATCTTTCTCTTTAATCTTTTCTTTCTTTCTTCTGGTAAATTCTGGAGAGATATTGCTTCTTTTTTTTTCTTAACCTCCGAAGACGAAGAAGATTTCATGGCGCAAGTGATTAGCAAATCGAGTTTGTTCATCGGAGCTTGTGGGAATCATCACCGTGTTGATGATGATTTCTCTGTTTCTCCTGTTAGTTTTGGTGGTTTTGGTTTGAAGAAGAGTTTCTCTTGTCTTCTTAAGGTTAATAACAATCTTAAAAGTGAATTCCTTGGGAAACAGATCGTTCTCGGAGGAGATGCTCAACCCCCGAGCTTCAATAAGAGCTTCCGTTCATCTTCCATCACTGCTCAGGTAAAAATTTATAATCCCAGACATGCGAGATCTGATTTTGAAGATCCTGAAAGCTTAATTCTTGAAAGTCTTTTTTTGAAGGGTTTTTGGTTTGATTTGGTTGTGAATCATCGATTTTATATTTTTAAAACATGGCTAAAATGTTTAGGGTTCTTGTGTTGTGAATTTGATCTGTTGGTTCCTTAGATCTGTGAAGATATGGTCTCTGACATGTGTAAATTAATTTGCAGACAACTTTGAGGATTGGGACAGCGCAGAAGTGGTGGGAGAAAGGTCTGAAAGAAAACATGAGAGAGATCTCTTCAGCTCAAGAGCTCGTTGACTCTCTCACCAACGCTGGTGACAAGCTTGTTGTTGTTGATTTCTTCTCCCCTGGATGTGGCGGCTGTAAGGCTCTTCATCCTAAGGTATCCTCGATCTACTTATCTTGGATTTGACTATTTTTCATGTTTGGTAAATGAACAAGTTTTCTCACAAGAATAGTTTGTTGCAGATATGCCAGTTTGCAGAGATGAACCCTGATGTCCAGTTTCTTCAGGTGAATTACGAGGAGCACAAGTCCATGTGTTACAGCCTTGGTGTCCATGTCCTCCCGTTTTTCCGATTCTACCGAGGCTCTCAGGGTCGTGTTTGCAGCTTTAGCTGTACCAATGCCACGGTTCGTTCTCATTCACATTATATATCAAAAGATAAGCAACCCGAACCATGTTATGTTTGATTCTGATCTTGATTTGTTTTCTTTTTGTTTTGTTTTCAGATCAAGAAATTCAGAGATGCATTGGCAAAGCATGGCCCAGATAGGTGCAGCCTTGGACCAACCAAAGGTCTTGAAGAGAAAGAGCTTGTGGCACTTGCTGCCAACAAAGAACTCAACTTCAATTACACACCAAAGCCTGTACCAGTTGAGAAAGAAGCTGCCACTCCTAATTCAAACCCAAGTCTCCCTGTTCCTCTTCGGGCCATGAACAACAACGATGGAAAAACATTGGTCTCCGCAGGGAGATGAGAGCGGATACACGTTTCCATGTACAGTTTGCTGTGGTAGTAGTAGTAGTAGTAGCTGGATATATTGCAGTACTTAAAAAAAGGATGTCAGTTCTTGGAGCAGCCAGCCGGTTTAGTGGGGTTTAGTTTTTTTTGGGGTCCCCTGAGCAAAATCGGTTATTGGCATCTGGATTATCTAGAGCAAGACCAGTTCCGATGGTTACTCGAGTTTTGCTCAGTTCTTATGGGATTGAGAGTGGGAAAGTCGTGTGTGCTCGGCGGCATGGAAGCTTTCTCCTTCAATCAGCTTCTGTAGAGTTTTGGTTTCTTTGTTTGTTTTTTTATTTGCCTTAAAGGCCTTTAATGTAAATAAAATATCCAATGAGGATTATCATACAATGCCATGAAGCACTCTATGAATTGGTATTTTATATTGTTTAGTATATATTAAGGTTTATCTATTGCTTACTCTGTTTGATGTGTTGTCTCGTTTGAAATTTTGTGTTAAATTTAGATTGTTGATTAACCACTACTCCATCTAATTTGTACCATTAAAAGTTTGCTGGATATCTATAATAATTAGGAATAATATAGATGTTAACTTAAAATTATTTTTAGTTGAAAACAGAGTATAAAATTAGTTTAGGTTCAGATTTGGATTAGTTAAGTGTTCTGTTCTCTAATTACGAACGGTGGCAGGCCTAAAACAACCAGATGCAAAGAAAAGTGTTGAGAGATTTAATTAGATGCATGTAAAGTGATATGAAAGTTTCTGTGAATTAAAGGTTAAATATCTTTAGATGCAATTGATTGTTTAGAGATATCAAGTTGTTCCGTATCTAACTCTACTTTAAAGGCAGCACATAGCAGAATGAATACAAGATAAGATCTTTTTAAACGACAAAAAAGAATCAGAAAACTATAAGATTCGGAAAACTTAAAAACCAAAATTTCTATTAAACCCACGACACTCATTCTAGCATCTGATCAGCAGATCCTTGGCCACTGGCTTTCTGGTTTTTCTTCTTGTTGCCTGGTAACAACACAAGTAGGCAAAAGAACTTGTTACTTCCATTATCAGCTAAATAGCATCAAGCAATAAAAAAGAGACTGAGCTAAATATGAGAGATATCAGGCTTTACAAAACGAATCAAGGATTACCTTTATTCTTTAGTTTATTGAGCTTCAAGGTCTTCTTTACACTAAATTTTTTGGGGGATTTCTTGGAGTCTTCAGATTCAGCTAAAACCAGAAGGAAAAGTTGAGCTTTTAATTGACTAAGACAAAATAAATTATAAAGTAACAAGAGTAATTAGAATCAAAACAAGCCTCGCTTCTGAATAACTTCATGAAATTCACAAATCAATATATAAAAGAAAGATTGTGAATTAATGTGCTTCTCTGCTGTTTTGCAAGCAAAACAGCCAAAAGATTGAAACTTGAAAGAAATACAAGATACAGAACATATGAAGACACCAATATTGATGATACTATAGACTTGCATTTCTAAGCACTGTAAAGTAAATGCCTAACTGATATTTCCCCAATCGAGTCGGACAAGGTTTCTAATAACAAAACTTCATCCTAAACTTGCATCTCTGAGCATTTCAAAGTATATATTCCAAAATGATAGATCCCCAATCGCATCAAACAAGATTTCTAACAACAAAACTTCATTCTTGCCTTAGACATTGTGGAAATCAAGACAACAAAAGCTGAGTAGCTTTATTAATACCTTCAGCAGAAGCCATCTCAACATCTGCCATGGTAACAAGACCCTTATCCACCATATCTTTCTGCTCCTGTAGACGAATCAAAAAACACTTTTTGATTAACTATTTTCTCAACTCAGATTCAGAAAGCTAAACCAAAGCTTAAAAAGGCATCAACATTAGTTTTCACATGAATCAAATAATAACTACGGTGACCCTAATGTTTTGATTCTCCAACTTCTTAATAAGAATTAAAAGAGAGAGGATAACAAAAGAAACTAAAGAATAACATACTCGGCGCCATTTGCGGAGGAGCTTTCTCTGACGTTTACCGGAGACGGAAGGGACAGGAACTCTGGTCTTCAATTTGTTGGTGCGAGGATCGCCGTGAATGGCTCGCTTTCTATCAGCTTTCGCTTCTCTCTTCTTCTTCGCGATCTCGTTGTATTTCGCCATATCCTTTGACTATACCCAAAAACCCTTCGACGCCTCCTCCTCTTCTCTCACTTAATAAAACCTAAATTTCAATTTCTTCTAAAACCCTAAATTCAGCACTTGATCATTGAATTCATTTTATTTGGGCCCTTTCTTTACTTGGGCTTTTTAGATAAATCTGTTATCGTCGGCCCGCCTAGAAACAATGCATGGATAGATCCGGTTCGGTTTGAGTTCGGCTCAAAATGAAATAACCGGATCCAGGACCCTTAATTGTACTGTTGTATTGTACTGTTGTGTATCCATCCCATAGAGATGGATAGAACCAGATCCAGAGGTTTGTTGTGGAACTTGTCCATATTTATTGTATGATTGTATATTATTAGCTGTTTTGTAAATACGATCTCGCGGTTTTAACTTTAAACATTATAAATCACATTCAAAAGTATTTTTAGGGGAATAAAAAAGGGAAAGCTCTTTAGCACATGGACATGGACTCCAGCTTCATCTTCTCTCTACAAATTATCGCAATAATGATCTCATCATGAGGGGTGCATATACTTAATAATGCATGGGATCATCATCATCATTCATATATATTGGATGTGTGTATATATTGTTGTTATATAGTACTTCTTGGGTACTATATATTTAGTATTAAAAATAAAAATGTTAATTATGATAGTAAAGGCCCATATGGGTGCATGTGAAAATAGTATGTATGAAAGAGCATATTATAAAGTTAGATTTATGCAATTATTTTTCCCTGCTTTTGAATAATACATATAGAGGATCTTTTTTTGATAGCTAGGACAAATAAAATCATCTACTTTTTTTTGCTGCTCAACTACAACAATTAATTGGTTGGACGAACCCGTGCCTTCTTTTTTAATTTCCTACATGGTCGATAATGATTGTACTTAGAGGTTAAACAGCAAGTACACAGTTTCTCAGCTTGCATCAGTTAAGATATATGGATCTCCAAAAGTCTAATTCACACACGAAAAATATAAGAATTGTACGGAATGTAAATATGTAATTAAAAGGGTTTGTGTTTAGTTTGGATGATATCAAACATATACATGAAATATGTAATGTGAACAATGATTATAAGTCCATTATATATTAACATGTAAAGTACTACCAAATTAACCATATGAAACGTACGTAAGATCTAACTTATAGAATCCAATCAATGCCGGCATTGAACATAATGAAAGAGCGATATATCAAAATAGTACATATACTTTAAGCTTCAATTTTGTTTCGTTTAGCATAAAATGCACAATTGATGTATTCTTGACCGAAAAGTGCATAAGTAGTCCCTACACATATATGTCCCTTTACATGTAATAACGTTTGTGTGTACATGAATGCAATGATAAATGTGATGTATTTACATATATCTCTCTCTAAAATGTATGCACTACGCAAGTGTCATGGGACGTTCCTAGTTGCAACTTGGCAATGCATAAATTTTCAGATTTTAATTATGTTCTAACAACGTGGGAAGATTCTCTCTCACGACCATCATATTTCATAAGCTTTTTTTTTTAATATGACGCCGTTCTAAACAAAACATTCTCCCCGACTATTGAAGACATGCGAAAACTCCTCAAAACATTATTCCAGACGATCACTTCGTTTTGTGTATGAAAGTAAAAACACACGTAAAATACCACAGTTGTGTCAATTCATCATACATGCGGGAGGTAATTATTTCAAAATCATACTTCTCTTCTTGAATCACTTTTATTTTGACTAATTAGCAAAATCATCTTCGAAATTAAAAAATAATTATAAAAGAAAAGGCACTATGTGAGACACATTCTCTGCCCATGTTTCACTGTCCCACTAATCCCTAATGAGGACAAGAGTTTACAAGTCACTGCTCAGTGTCTTATGATTTGGCAGCTACTCAGAAACCCACGATTTCTTCATACGTACTGTATTATATATATTCCATCATATCATTACTTTAATATTCTTTATTAGCACCTAGTTGTTTGAGGTTTGCACAGATCAGCAAACTGATTATTATATAAAAATTACAGGATATGGTTATATGGATCTGGTGCTAGCTCCTTGAATTTTCGGTTCGACTCTCTATTCACAATGTACCATTCGGATTTGTTACACACATGACATATCATTATGTCATACAGAATTGTTACCTGTATATGGAGATAAAACACATGTAAAACAACCGATATAAAGACATAGCATACAAATTGTTACGATCGCCTATGGAATTCGTATATTATTCCACCGATGGCAAAAGTAACTTAATCATGAGAAAATAATTGAGAGAGAGAAGAAGAAGTAGAAGATTAAAATACTATAAGCTTCTTCTGATTAATCATTGTTATTCCAGCTTTTGGTTCCTGTCTCTTATTATCAACTTCACGATCGGGGGCCTTCAATCTCAGTTGCACAAAAATGACTCAAAATTAGCCAAAATTGAAGAACCAGAAGAGAGAAAAAAGAAATGGCGATTCCTCACCTTTTCTTCCTCTTATACTACATTGGTTTCTTTCTTTTCCCTTTCGTTTCTTCTCAAGGTTATGAACAAGAGATCTTGTTGGCCATCAAGTCAGACCTGTTTGATCCTTCCAATAATCTCCACGATTGGAAGCGGCCTGAGAATGCCACAGCATTTACTGCATCAGTTCATTGTCACTGGACCGGAGTTCACTGCGATTCAAATGGCTATGTGGCCAAGCTTCTTCTTCCCAACATGAACCTTAGCGGGAACGTGTCGGATCAGATTCAGAGCTTCCCTTCTCTGCAAGTTCTTGATCTCAGCAATAACACATTTGAGTCATCTCTTCCTAAATCTCTTTCAAACCTCACGTCCTTGAAGGTCTTCGACGTGAGTGTGAACAACTTCTTTGGAACCTTCCCTTATGGTCTTGGGATGGCCACTGGTCTCACACACTTCAATGCCTCAAGCAACAATTTTTCTGGCTTTCTCCCTGAAGATCTTGGCAACGCAACTAAACTTGAGGTTTTGGACGTTCGAGGAGGTTACTTTGAGGGCTCTCTGCCTTCTTCTTTCAAAAATCTCAAGAACCTCAAGTTTCTCGGTCTTTCGGGTAATAACTTTGGTGGAAAGCTACCAAAGGTGATTTGTGAGCTCTCCTCCTTGGAAACCATCATTCTTGGCTACAACGGCTTCACGGGTGAGATTCCAGAAGAGTTTGGGAACCTGACGCATCTTCAGTACCTCGATTTGGCTGTTGGGAACCTTACGGGACAGATTCCATCTTCTTTGGGCAAACTGAAACAGCTTACAACAGTTTACCTCTACCAGAACCGTCTTACAGGGAAGATTCCACGAGAACTCGGTGAAATGACTTCTCTTGTGTTTCTTGATCTATCCGATAACCAGATTACAGGAGAGATACCTACGGAAGTAGCTGAGTTGAAGAATCTGCAGCTTCTGAATTTGATGAGGAATCAACTCATGGGAATGATTCCGTCAAAGATTGCTGACTTACGAAATCTTGAGGTTCTTGAGCTGTGGCAGAACTCTTTAATGGGTTCCTTACCTGTGCATCTCGGCAAGAATTCACCATTAAAGTGGTTAGATGTCTCATCAAACAAGCTTACAGGAGAAATCCCATCAGGATTGTGCTATTCGAGAAACCTCACAAAGCTCATTCTCTTCAACAATTCATTCTCCGGTCAGATTCCAGAGGAAATCTTCTCATGTCCGACCTTAGTTCGTGTCCGAATCCAGGAAAACCTCATTTCCGGAGCAATACCATCTGGTTCAGGTGACTTACCCATGCTTCAGCATCTGGAACTCGCAAAAAACAACCTCACCGGTAAAATTCCAGATGATATAGCCTCATCTACATCACTCTCGTTCATAGACATATCATATAATCAGCTCTCATCCCTTTCTTCCTCTATTTTCTCAAGTCCTAATCTTCAAACCTTCATTGCGTCGCATAACAACTTTGCCGGGAAAATACCTAACCAGATTCAAGATCGTCCATCTTTATCTGTCCTCGATCTCTCCTTCAACCATCTCTCAGGTGAAATCCCCCAAAGGATTGCTTCCTTCGAAAAACTTGTGAGTCTAAATCTCAAGAGCAACCAATTGGTGGGAGAAATCCCCGAGGCATTGGCCGGGATGCACATGCTAGCTGTTCTTGATCTCTCAAACAACTCTTTATCGGGTAATATACCAGCGGACTTGGGAGCTTCTCCAACCCTGGAGATGCTAAACGTTTCATTCAACAAACTTGCAGGACCTGTTCCTTCTAACATGCTGTTCGCAGCCATAAACCCAAAAGACCTCGTGGGAAACGATGGATTATGCGGTGGAGTTCTACCTCCTTGCTCTAAGAGTCTAGCATTGTCAGCAAGAGGGAGAAATCCCGGGAGAATTCACGTCAATCACGCAATATTCGGGTTCATTGTAGGAACTTCAGTCATCGTGTCTCTGGGAATGATGTTCTTGGCAGGGAGATGGGTATACACAAGATGGGATCTTTACAGCAACTTTGCCAGAGAATATTTGTTCTGCAAGCAGCCACAGGAAGAGTGGCCATGGAGACTCGTGGCTTTCCAGAGACTGTGTTTCACGGCAGGAGACATCTTATCACATATCAAAGAATCAAACATCATTGGTATGGGAGCAATGGGGATTGTTTACAAAGCAGAAGTTATGCGACGGCCATTACTCACAGTAGCTGTGAAAAAACTCTGGAGATCACCAGCACCACAGAATGATATTGAAGATCATCACCATCACCAAGAAGAAGAAGAAGAAGCAGAGGACGACATTCTCAGAGAAGTGAATATGCTTGGTGGTCTCCGACATAGAAACATAGTGAAGATCTTAGGTTACATTCACAATGAGAAAGAAGTGATGATGGTGTACGAGTACATGCCCAATGGAAACTTAGGAACTGCTTTGCATTCCAAAGATGAGAAATTCTTACTAAGAGATTGGCTCTCGCGATATAATGTCGCCGTCGGAGTCGTTCAAGGTCTCAATTACCTGCACAACGACTGTTCTCCTCCGATCATTCACAGAGACATCAAATCGAATAACATTCTCCTCGATTCTAACCTCGAGGCGAGGATAGCTGATTTCGGACTGGCGAAGATGATGCTTCACAAGAACGAAACGGTTTCTATGGTGGCCGGATCTTACGGATATATAGCGCCGGAGTACGGGTACACACTGAAGATTGACGAGAAGAGCGATATATACAGTTTAGGCGTGGTGCTTCTGGAACTGGTGACTGGGAAAATGCCGATAGATCCGTCGTTTGAGGATTCGATTGACGTAGTGGAGTGGATTCGGAGGAAGGTGAAGAAGAACGAGAGCTTGGAAGAAGTGATTGACGCGAGCATCGCCGGAGAGTGTAAACACGTGATCGAGGAGATGCTCCTGGCATTAAGAATCGCTCTTCTCTGCACAGCGAAACTCCCGAAGGATAGACCGTCGATCAGGGACGTAATCACGATGCTCGCGGAGGCGAAACCTCGCAGGAAAAGTGTTTGCCATGGCGCCGGAGATTTGCCGATTTTCAAAAATTCGCCGGTGGTAGGACTGATTTAGAAGACGGAGGGCCGTAGGGGTAGTTTTGTCATTTGGGAGCTTCTGGGGCCAAAATTTTAATGTTGGACTATATATCAAATCCGTTTTAATTATCCTAATCAGCCCATACAGTTCAACCGTGTGTGTACTAAAGCCCTTTTGATTGACATGGATTAAACATTGTAATAAGTCCCCTTGTTCAATTAATATCCCTAATCCAGCAAATTGTATTTACCAGTGAATAAAATTGTAAAATATACTTCTTCTTTTTTTGGCACCTGTAAAATATACTTTTCTTTTATAACAAAAATAGTAAAAAAAAAAAAAGAATAGATATATTTCAAAATTACATCTCCTTAAATCTAATTCAAATACAGCTTAGTCAAACACTCAAACCCCTTAGATTTTGTTAGCTTAGAAAGTAGAAACCATAAATAGTATTTTGAATATCTTCAAAATTTTAAAAATATTGATTAGTTCTTTGTATTTTAGATTTGTTTCCATTTGCGATCAAAAAAATTTATGATTCGCAAAAGCAATTGATTCCATCAAATATACATTGCAACTTCTAATCTCTTCCAAATCCATAACTTCTAATTATATGAATCAATTTTTGGCAAAACATATTACAAGAAATGGTCAGCTTTTATCTTTTTGGTTTTTTTTTTTTTTTTTCTTGTGTATGCAAAATATGAGTTAGTCAAACTTGTATATATTATAACAATTAGTCAAACTTTTTTTTTGGTTTTAATGTGAAGAAAGCTTTAACATATTTAGTCAAACTTGTATTTATTTTCAGTGAAATATAATTGACTGTAAATAGTAAATTTCATTTGTTTTTTCCTTAAAAGCTTTAACATAATGACAATGTTAATAAAGTGAGTTAATTACACCCCTCTAAAATTAATGTCTTTTTCTTTTGTTTGTTTTTTTTTTTAAAGAAAAAAATCTATCTATTAATGTGATTTGAGGGTTTTCGATATTATCAACAGCAAATCATCATCATCTACTTTTTTTTACCACTAAATATTTTGCTGGTTAGGAAATTTTTTTTATGAAATTTGTTTTTCCAAAACCGTCGTCAAAAGAATTATAAAAGCATCTGAAACCAAACACTCTCCACACGCTTCAGCCTCTTCACGGCGAACCGTTTCGATCGCGACCCTTCGTTGCCGGCGATTCGGCTTCCCAAACACAAACCCTATTCAAATTCATTGTCCACTTCTTGTGATTCCTCTCTCTCCCTCTCTCTGCCGCAGAGTGTCTGTTGTCTCTGCAGGATCCTCTCTCACCTTTGCAAGCCTCTTCTTCTCCGTCGCCAGTTTATTTTTTAAATACTTCCGTTTTCGACCACTCCGTCACTGTTCTAAAGTAGTACCGTTTTGCCGCACAAAGGTATTTCCTTTTTTACTGATGACTGGAGTGGTTCGTAGATCTTTGAGTGTTAAATGTTTTCTGAAGTGTTAGATAATGAGGGTGTAAGTATACCCTGATCAGACCTTAGGTCAAAAACGATACTTTTCCATTGAATTGATTACTTCTACTCATTACATTTCGGCAGTTCTTTGGAATTTCAAACTTTCCGTGTTGGGAGTTATATGAATTATATACCCAGTTCATCTCTTTTAACTAGAATTCAATCATAGCCTCTTCTGAATTAAATGTCCGGTATCTACACCAATATATGTTAGGGAATCTTATATCGATGATAAGTTTTGGGACCTAATCTAATTTTTATATATGATGGACTTGCTCAAAAAAAAATATATGATGGACTTGATGATTCCTCTCTTCTTCCCCTATCGGTTATGAGTTTTTAAGCCCTTGAAATATATTGCTGGTTCTGCGTAGGTAGTGCTGGAATTTTCGTACTATCCTAGACTTTTTCAAAAATTTTGGTTGAATGGGACATGTTTGAAATAGAGAAAAGGTGATTTATTGAATTTTCATGTAAATTTTAGGGGTACCTGCGTGCAATCTCAGGGAGGTATGTCTGACGAAACGATTATTAATGCTTTTTCAGTAGGAACTGAAGGAAAACTCTTGGAAATGAAGGAAAATGAAGAAAAAACGAAAGGAAGAGATGAACATCCAGAGGGAAAGGAGCATACAGTGGAGGCAAAAGAGGATGGGATGGATATAACAGATGAAAAAATGGAGGCAGAACAAGAGATGATGGAGGGAAAGCTTGAAGAGGTGAAATCAATAGATGAAAGAGGGGAGTACCATGATGTACAGATGGAAGAAAATAACAATCAGGATGAGCAAAAGGATGAGGAGCTGCAAGTCTCTGATAGCATATCTGAAAGTTCTGATTTCAGTTCAGATGAAGATGAACAATTGCAGTCAGGGCGTGATGATGAGTTGGATCTTGAGGTAAGTAACTTGGATATGTCTTGGTCACTTTCATTAGTGGCAGTATGACGGAGAAAGAGCATATGTTTATCTAATGTAGTTCTTAACAATTATTGTGCAGAAACCTCTGAGCGAGGAAGAAATAGAAGAGTTAATTTCAGATTTTATGGGAGTTGAGAGTAAGGTATTTAATCTCTTCGCTTTGTTCATTGGAGATCTAGCCATCCCAATTTAACTCTCAGGTCTCAATCTTACTCTTTTATGATTCCCATTGATCTGTAGGCGTCAGACGCTCAAGAAGCACTTGAAAAGGAGTCTCTTTCTAAAGTAGAGAGTGAAGTTAGGAACGAATTATCAGAAACACTCCATGGTGATGAGGTTAATTTCTTTTTCTTACTGTCATAGCTTCAAGTTCCTTTGCTCGTTCCCATTAAACATCTTAAGAGAGTGCCTGTTTTAGTTGAATAAAGCTGTTGCTGCTGAAATGATGACTTTTAAAGATGAATGGGAGGCAACTCTTGATGAGCTTGAAACAGAAAGTGCAAACTTGTTGGTATGTTTTGTTGTTGCTTCTTCTATTTCCTCAAAATTTAATTTATAGGGTTCCATGTCATTCAAGAAAACTTACAAAGTTCTGCTTTCCTTGTTGCTTCTTTCTTAAAGGAGCAACTTGATGGTGCTGGAATCGAGCTTCCAAAATTATTCGAAAGAATAGAAAGGGATGCCCCTAATGTTTGCTACACTGAAGCTTGGAAACAAAGAGCCCACTGGGCTGGGACTCAGGTGACAAAAGAAACTGTGGAATCATTGGCTAATGCTGAGAGGTTTCTTCACACTCACCGGCCTGTCCGAAAGTAGGGTTTTAGTAGCTTCTATTTTAGTTAGTGCGATTATTCTCAGTGTCATGGATGGTATTTCTAAACTTTTTTCTGGTGTAGACGACATGGAAAACTTTTGGAGGAGGGGGCTAGTGGTTTTCTGGAGAAAAAGCTTGCTGATGGTGATGTTAAAGAATCTTTGTGTGGAACATCTGAGCTTGACTGGTCATCTCTAAACAAAGTGTTTTCGGAAAAAAGGGATGAGTCTATTTCCTTTGGTAGTAAGCATTGGGCGTCTGTTTACTTGGCAAGCACTCCACAACAAGCTGCAGCCATGGGATTAGAATTTCCAGGAGTCAATGAGGTTAACTTCAAAATTATGTCTTATTTTTCCTTATAATCCTGATGCTAATGATGATTTGCAAATGTATGCATCTGTTAATTTTTCTTCATTCCAAGAAAAAAGCGTTAAATATGACATCTCCGTTTCTTGGCAATATGGCATGGGTGACTTTTTTGCCATAATACTTCTTATGCAAGCAGGTCTTATCCTTCCTTGTTAGTTTCTGCTTGCAAGTCACTAAATTTATGGTATGGTCGATTTTTATGCCATAATCAGGAGAGGTGAACATAACTCACTCTGCAGTCTGGTTTTCCATTAGAATAAAAACATTAAGCCAAGGTCTATGGTTTTAAAAGTAGAAATAAAATTTGAGCTTTTACTGAGTTATTATTAGTTGCTACAGCTTTAGATACTGCAAGGCATTATTTATAACCTTGGGAGACAAGTAATGTTCATAAATACCCTGTTTCTTATCCAGCTAGTTTAACAGAGTTGAACATCTTTTAAATATTGGGCTTTTGTAAAGACTCATGGCAATCTGGAATGATCCTCAAAGTTATTTCTTTTCTTTTCAGGTGGAGGAAATCGAAGAGATTGATGCAAGCTTGGCAGATCCATTTTTGGCCGATGCAATAGAAAATGAAAGAGAACTTCCCCTCTCCGAAGAACAAAAGAAAAATTATATACGAGTAATACTTTTTAACCTAACTTCTTAGGTTTCTGTGATTTAGCATTTTACTTTTGAAGGTATTACCTTTTCTGGCTGCTCCTTAGGTTCCTGCATTTATGGAGTTTGCCATAAAATCTATATATGAAATCGCAACTCCTGCCTTACCATTTATCAGCTTTAGTATGACATATATTCATCTACAGGTCAAAGAAGAGGATGATTTAAATAGTGATCTTGAACATCAACTTCGTTTGAAGCGGAAAAGACGCAAGAAAAGATCGAATCAGGTCTGTTTTGCATATTCTTTCTGTTATTTATGGTTATGTGGCATGTATTTGATTGAAAACGTCTTGGTGTTACAAGTAGCATAGAGTGTCATTAATATCTTCTATAAGGTATATCATAGTGAGGCTGGTTTTGGAGATTTAAATATCTTCTATATTCACATATAGTTGTGTTTTCCTACATCTTTCTCATAGTTAATATCAATGTTGAATTCATGTTTTTAAGATATAGTTTACGGAGGGATATTTGTATTTTGGGGAAAGATGGCATTTTGCCTGTTATTTAAGTTTTTTTTTTTTATTGCTCGATTGTCAAGTAATGGTTATGACTTGTGTTTAACGTGGGACTAGGGGATTGTGGTGCCAGGGATTTTGTTGGTCTTGAGTAATCATCTGGCAGTCTTCATTTGGTTTTATTCCAGGTTATCAGGTGTGCGGCAGAGAGTATGGATGATGATTGTGTGATTTTGGATGGGAACTCTATTAACCCAAAATCTGCTGAAGCCCGAGCTAAAAGTCCTGAGACCAGCAATCATGTTCATAATAAGGATGTCAACAAAGTGGAAAATGGGAATTTGTCTAATTCAGATATAGATACCATGACAGATGATTCAGCAAACAATTTTAGGTGTACTGCCTGTAATAACGTAGCTGTGGAAGTGCATAGTCACCCCCTTCTAGAAGTTATAGTTTGCATGGATTGCAAACGTTCAATTGAAGATAGAGTTGCGAAGGTATGTTTTTTCTTCTTCTAATTTATGTCAGAAAAATATATTTAGAATCATATGGAACGCTTTCTTATCTGAATGGGATGTAAAAATCTCTTCCGATTGTGTTGCCACCCTTAATTGGAGAGTTTCAGTATAATTGTTGGTTTGGATATTATATGTGTACGAATTCTGGGGAACTGCACATGGTGAATCCAGAGTAGGAAAAAGTTTTTTGTTTTTTTTTTTTGGTGGGAAGGAAAAAGTTTTTTGTTGTCGTAGTAGATTCATGGCTGCAATAATATTTAACTGAAGGGGTTAAATTGTCTTTTCATTTTTATTGCCTTCATCAAATGCTTCTTTTGAGTAACAAACTTCTTTTTGTTATTTTGAGAAACACATAGATTCGTTGCCATAATCTATTAAGTATTATTGCTATATCTGTCTCTTTTTAACCAAGATGTTGACTTTTACTATCAGGTTGATGACTCTTTGGAACGTCGTTGTGAATGGTGTGGTCATATTACTGACTTAATAGATTGTAGGACATGCGAAAAACTTTTCTGTGCATCATGCATAAAGAGGAATATTGGTGAAGAATACTTGCCTGAAGCTCAATCCTCTGGTTGGGATTGTTGTTGCTGCTCTCCAATTCCCTTGCGAAGATTGACACTTGAACTGGAGAAAGCCATGAGGTATAAGAAGACAATAGACTTGAGCTCTGATTCTAGCTCTGATTCTAGCTCTGATTCCAGCTCTGATAACAATTCTGCTGATACAGATGCCGATGTTAATGTAGCAATCAGGTATTAACATATACACATTTAGCGGGTAGATTCCAGGCTGTTTCCAACTTATCTGGTTCGTATTGGTGTGTTATTTTCTTACTTGCATGATTTTTTTTTTTTAGCTCAAAGAAGAAATCAAAGAAGAAAATTCGGCGGATAATCGATGATGCTGAATTAGGGAAAGACACGAGAAGAAAAATTGCAATTGAAAAGGTGTCAACTTCTTTGGCAGTTATTTTTGTTATACTAGTATACAGTCTTCGACATTTAGCATTATTGCTTATTTGGTTTCTTATTTTTTGTAGGAACGGCAGGAGCGTCTTAGGTCCTTGCAGTTTTCTGCCAGATACAAAACAATTAGCTCTATGGGAGATGTGAAATCTATTCCAGAAGGTGCGGAAATTGAGGTTCTTGGTGATGCTCACAGTGGTTACATAGTAAATGTTGCTAGGGAGATTGGTGAAGAAGCTGTGAGAGTTCCTTGTAGTATATCTGCCAAACTAAAAGTCCATCAGGTTAGCATACATATGGGCAGCCCTATCATCACAACATAATTCTCATCTTGCTTGTTACCTGTACCAGCGGGCAATAAACATACCTATTTTCGCCTAGAAATGCTTATATAACGTTTTATTTATAAAAATATTTATTATGGAAATGGCTTTAGCTTGAAGTTTGGAGGTTTGAATTTTCAGGTAACAGGGATAAGATTTATGTGGGAAAATATTATTCAGTCTATCAGTAGAGTAAAGTCTGGTGATAAAGGTCTTGGGTGCATTCTAGCTCATACAATGGGCCTGGGCAAAACTTTTCAGGTGCTTAATATTTTTTTTTTCATGCACGATGTATTTTATCATCGTCCCTATTAACGCATAGTACTAATGGTTTATCGTTATTCGCTATATGATGTGTGCTATTACTGGCTCTTTATGTGTGCTAACTACCAGGTTATAGCGTTCTTGTACACCGCAATGAGATGTGTTGATTTGGGGCTGAAAACTGCTCTTATTGTGACTCCTGTAAATGTGTTGCACAATTGGCGAAGTGAATTTATGAAGTGGAGGCCTTCAGAAGTGAAACCACTTCGCATTTTCATGCTTGAAGACGTTTCAAGGTAGAGATTCTTCTATGAAAGAAGCATTTGGTTGTAGATTTTCTGTGCTTCCAGACTTAACATTATGTTTTGATAGATGATAAGAGAATGAGAATGAAGGTTCTTCTCTTAATAGGCAATCGTTTATTAAAATTAACACAAATGTTTTTTTTGCTTAAATCTACGAGGTGTATTTGTTTCTTAAAACCTTTTGGACAGTTTTTCAATTGACTTCCTGGACCAACGTCTTTTTTTGTTTTTTTAAGGGAAAGGAGATTGGACTTGCTAAAAAAGTGGCGAAATAAGGGTGGAGTCTTCTTGATGGGATATGCAGCTTTTAGAAACCTGTCTCTTGGGAGGGGGGTGAAGGATTTGAATGCGGCCAGAGAGATCTGTAGTGCCTTGAGGGTGAGACTATAATGTCACTTACGTTGATCTTTTTAGGAGAATGTTACACTATGTTTTCTCTTGTTCAGGATAACCCTTGTGCATTCTCTCTTTTCCATGTTCCTTTGTGTGGGATGTTTTATTCCTGCAATATTTTCTAACCCTATTTGGCTGCAGGATGGACCTGATATACTTGTTTGCGATGAGGCTCACATTATTAAGAATACCAGGGCTGACACAACTCAAGCATTGAAGCAAGTTAAATGCCAGAGAAGAATTGCCTTAACTGGGTCACCCCTTCAAAATAATCTCATGGAATATTATTGTGTAAGTTGCTGAGGAAACTATAGAAACTTCTGAACAACTTTTTTTAGCCCCAGTTTCTTAAACTATGTTTTTGCTGCAACAGATGGTTGATTTTGTCAGAGAAGGATTTTTGGGGAGTAGCCCTGAGTTTAGAAATCGGTAATTTTTCATATCTGTGTTGTTTTATGCCTGATATGATGTGTTGTTTATAGATTTTTAATCATATTTCTCCATACCTGCAGCTTCCAAAATCCAATAGAAAACGGACAGCATATGAATTCAACTGCAGAGGATGTAAAAATTATGAACCAGAGATCACACATTCTGTATGAGCAATTGAAAGGATTTGTGCAAAGAATGGACATGAATGTGGTGAAAAAGGATCTGCCACCTAAAACAGTCTTCGTAATATCTGTCAAGCTATCGCCCTTGCAGCGGAAACTGTATAAGAGATTTCTTAGGCTGTATGGGTTCAGCGATGGAAGAGCTGATGAAAAAATGAGAAAAAACTTTTTTGCTGCTTACCAGGTCTTGGCTCAGGTATAAACCTGTAAAGCCTTGCTGTGCTTAAATTGATATATCTGGAAATTCTTTTTATTATTCAAATTTTAAATACTTGCTGTGGTATTTTGTCTCCCAGATTTTAAATCATCCAGGGATTCCGCAATTAAGAAGAGAAGATAGCAAGAATGGTCGTCGTGGTAGCATTGTTGATATTCCAGATGACTGTTCAAGTGAAGAAAATATAGACTACAACATGGTTACGGGAGGTAACTCTTAATTTTCATTATGTTTATGTTTTTTTAAAACTAGTAGGAAGAACAGACGCAACAGACTTTGCCATGGTGAAGATAGATATTTTTTTGTTTTGATATCAAGTAATGTTAGGTGTAGTGGGAATTAAACCTTTGTGTCCAGTTTTAGTTTGAATAAGATTGCCACTTTGCCAGTAGCTGGAAGATTTTTCTTAATGGTTTAAGACTCTCTTACTAACAATAATTTGTGTCACTGTTGTTGTTTTGGATATTGACAGAGAAACAAAGAACTATGAATGATTTGCAGGATAAAGTTGATGGCTACCTCCAAAAGGTAACTATAGTCTACCCAGCCACTAGTACCTACTGACAACATTTTAAAAGTAAACTGAGTAATAATGCACTGTGCTCTGATTCACCTGTGATTGTGCCAGGATTGGTGGGTCGACCTACTTCAAAAAAATAATTATAAGGTGTCGGAGTATAGTGGCAAAATGATTTTGCTATTGGATATTTTATCCATGTGTGCTGATGTGGGGGATAAGGCGCTTGTGTTTAGCCAGAGTATCCCGACTTTGGATCTCATAGAACTTTATCTTTCAAGAGTATCTCGAAATGGAAAACAAGGAAAGTTCTGGAAAAAGGGGAAAGACTGGTACAGGTTGGTATCTTCTGTTCTTTTATATTAGAAAGAGCTATCTGAACAATTATGAAGGCCCTCTAACTCACTTGATGGGTGCAGAATTGATGGAAAAACTGAAAGCTCAGAGCGACAAAAGTTGGTTGATAGGTTTAATGAGCCTGATAACAAAAGGGTGAAATGCACTTTAATTTCAACCAGAGCAGGATCCCTTGGAATTAATCTTTATGCTGCTAACCGTGTGATTATCGTTGATGGTTCATGGAATCCAACCTATGATCTTCAAGCTATATTTCGAGCTTGGAGGTATTTCTTCCTTAGACCACAAATTTGTCAATAGCATTAAGTGTTGTTGTGGCTTAGCATCATGTGGACTTATTGTTTGTAGGTATGGTCAAAAGAAACCAGTATTTGCGTACAGGTTGATGGCACGTGGGACTATTGAAGAAAAGATATATAAACGTCAGGTATTAAATTTTTTAAGTTTTAGTGTTTCTTTCCTTTAAGGAGGCATTCATGAATCAGATCTGTTAATATGATTAGGTGACTAAGGAGGGGTTAGCTGCGAGAGTGGTCGATAGACAACAAGTGCACAGGACTATCTCCAAAGAAGAGATGTTACATCTTTTTGAATTTGACGATGATGATGAGAAAACTGAAGCCGTGACTGAGAGAAGCAAGCAAAACGAAGCGACTCAAAGCAATCTGATGGAGAATTCACAGAAGCCGAAGGCCACCTTATCTCGTGTTGTCTGCGACAAATTGATGGAGAACTTACTACAGAGACACGGGCCAAAGTAAGTTTCGCAAACTTTACCATATCACAATCGGTAGATACGTTCTTTGGTTTTCTACACAACTTGCTTTTTGACATTCTTTGCTCTTCTTTGTTTTACTAGCTGGATTTCCAGTTTCCATGAGCACGAGACATTGCTACAAGAGAATGAAGACGAAAGACTGACAAAGGAAGAAAAAGATATGGCCTGGGAAGTTTACAGAAGAGCACTTGAATGGGAAGAAGTTCAGCGGGTCCCTCTTAGTGAATCTTCAGTGCTCCCAAAACCTTCTCCTTCCATACAAACAGAACCGTTACCCATGCCTAAGGGGTTCAACAGAAGTCGTTTTGTGAACCGCAACTGCACTAGAATTGCCCACCAGCTTACACTCATAAGCCAAGGAATAAAACTTGGTAGTAGCACATTCTGTGGGGAGTGTGGGATCGTTTTAACATGGGCAGACTTTAGACCTGCATCTAAAACTTCAGAGGTAAACTAAATAGTAAATGAAGATTGCAAAAAAGTTGAGTTTTTCTTTTCTTTTTCTTTTAATTGTGAGACTGTAACCCAAATTAATGGGAATAGTATCATTTAAACATCCCTTTAGATTATAGATGAGTTACATTATAGTTCTATTGCGGAGAACAAATCAGAGTGTTTGTTAGGGGATCAACTTCTAATCATGTTGAAACTTGTGTCTTGTAAATCTAAAGGCGATTAAGGATTTGTAGATTTACTGATGTCATTGTTTTTCGAGATTTGAATATACAACTTTTATTCAATATGTTTTATCTGTTTTGCTACGTCTGAATTTCGACTCTTCTGGGTTAATAGAATTTTAGTAATTATATTTATATTTAGGAAACAAAAGGATATCTCTAGGCAAACAAAATGAAACTTAATTTTGAGCAAACTGAGGCATAAGCTTTCTGATTCAACCGTTGCCTTACAAAACTGGTTTCCTGTACAAAAGACTTAATAGAAAAGGCAGATTCAATTACATTTCCTACGCTACCCTCAAGAGTTTCCACTGCTTCAGCTTCTTCTGCAACTGAATAGCCTCACTTCCCATTCCCATCTCTTCCACGCCTTTAACTATTAAGGTATATATTGTCTCATCTGGCTTACATCCACTTGTTAGCATTATCTCAACAACCTCTATTGCCATTTCCATCTCTTTATTCTTGCATAGCCCTTGGATCACCAACTTGTAAGTGCTACCTCTGATCCCGTTCCCTCTATTGCTTGTCTCCTTTAAAACTTGACCCGCGTCTTCAACTAGGTTTGCCCGGCAGAAACCATATATCAAAGACCGACGGGTTATATCATCGGGAGAGATTCCAGCATCGCGCATCTGATGGTACAGCTCCAATGCTTTCTCCATCAATCCCTTTCTGGCCAACCCATCGATTACAGAGTTATAAGTGATCAATCCGGTCTGACAACTCGTGTTTTTAAGCAATCCAAGTAACTTGATCGCGTCATCTACCATTCCCTCTTTCGACATGGCTCCTAGAACTGTATTGTAAGTGACAATGTCAGGTGAGCACTTTTGTTCCAGCATCTGGTAGAAGAAATCGATTGCACGAGTCAAAAGCCTAGCTTTGCATAAACCATTAATCAAGATGTTGTAAGTGATAACTGTTGGACAGTAGGACGTCTGATACATGATGTTTAGAATCTCCTCCACTTCATCCCAGTACTCGTGGGAACAAAGGGAATGTAGAAGAGTGTTGTAAGTTACGGTGTTGAGTTCCAATCCATGAGATACAATATGCTGAATGACCAAAGCCACCTCCTCTAAATTCCCTCGCCTGCAGTTATAGTTCACCAGAGAATTGTATGTGACAATATCAGGATAACAACCTTCGACTGCCATGTCTTCTAAAACTTGCATAGCTCGAGCGCTTCCACAGTACCTGCACACGAGTTCAACTAAAACCGTGTATGTAATCATATAAGGAGGGCAACCGTTCCGCAGTTGTTCCTTCCAAAACCTGATGGCTTGCTCAGCATTCCCATGATCAAACATACACCGAATCAGTGTATTATAGGTGATCACATCTGGAGGGCTCCCACTCAAACCCATGTCTTCTAAGAGGATCAAGGCAGATCTTATATGCCCTTTCTTGCAAAGATTACCGATGATCATGTTATAGGTAATAGTATCTGGAACCCCACCAGACATAACCATTATTCTCAAGATACTCATTGCTTTATCCAGCTGATCAATTCTGGCTAGACCGCGAACTAGGTTTGAGCAAGAAGGGAAATGAGGAAGCTGATTATGACGTGCCATCACTTCGACAAGTTTGCAAGCGTCTGTTAACTTGCCATTGCTGCAGAGGTTATGAAGGATCTCATTGTTTGTCTCTTGGTCGTTCTCGGTAATTGGTCCATCAGATGATAAACTCGAAGAACCTAAAAGCTTCCTTGGTTTCACTTTATCTCCGACACCATAGTGATGGAACTCTGAGCTTCTCTCAGCATGAACATCAACATCATTTACACGGTCGATGCAGACACCATTCAGCACCCCCTGGCATCTCATAGAAACATCCCTTCTCAGCCCAGTTTCTTGCTTCCAATCTGAAGAAGACATTTTTCTGCAAGATGAAGGATTCAGCAAACAGAGATTCGCCTGCTTTGGAGACAAAATTGGTATACGCAACAAGTGAGCCTCAATTAGCAAATTTGATGAAGCCATTTCTCAGAACTCAGAACAAGTTTGACAGAACAGAGCTGTTTCCTTTCACAGAATCTTATAAACGGGTTTAGACCCAGAAAACTTGGCTGTGAGGAAGTTCAATCCTTGCTTAGACTCATAAACCTATTCTTGAGTTGAGTGAGTGGAGAAACCAAACCTGTGAAAAGGAAAGGTACAAGTTTTATAGAGACAGAGAAGCAGAAACAGATTCGAACAAAAAGAAGCAGTAAGAATCTCAAAGTAGGTATAAGTCTGAGCAAACAAATCTGGAGAAGTGATTGTAGTAAAGAAGTCACTCACCGGTTCGTTCGTTCGTTGTTCGAAGCAGTGAGCGTCTTTTAGGATTCGACGCGGGTTTTGAGAGAGACGATAAGTAGGGTTTATCATTAATTTACAATCTGCACCCTCCATGTCTCTACATTATTTCATTTTGTCCCCCACAACTTCTGAAACATCTAACATTCACCTCCTTTTATTTTTATTTGTTTTCTTTTGTATTATTTGGTTATCTATAAAACACACTACAATATGTTTAGAAATCATGATGAAAATACACTTAACCTATAGTCGTTTAACAACACACACACACCCATTCTTCTTTTTATATATCTTTAAATGTCTAAAGGATTGCATTATATCGTATTCAAATTTATAAAATATTGGTCTAAAGTAGCATGAAATCTATTAAGTGATTAGTGATTACATACAATACAGGTGGCTGTTAGCATGTGAATAGAAGTTTTTGGAAGTCTAAGTATGGATATAATATTTATATAAACAAGTTTGGTAACGTATCTTTTTGGTAAAATATTATTCTATATTAAAATATATTTTTTAATACAATATGAAATTACTTACCTAAAGTAAAATAGAAAAAGATATAATTTGTGTGGATATGATGTAATGTGAACCCGTGAATAAATGTTTTCTTCTATGGTTAAAACAAATTATATGACCACAATTACGTAAATGAAATAGTTTATTGCTTTTATGGGGTGTTTTTTTTGGCCTTGATAGAAAGATAGATAAACAACAAAATACTGGTTATATAGTAGAGAGTAGTTGCATAGGAAATTGCATCTGCTTTATTTTGAAGCGTTATATAACTCTTTTATAACCAAGAAGAAGACATCATCATCATCCTTCAACATAGAGCAGCGCTGCTGAGGCCAACCCACAAAAATAAAGAACCCAGAAATAAGGGCAGCAACAACAAAAGCCACCACATGTTGTTTCATCTCATGATCTTAAACACACAAAAAATTTGGTAGAAACAAAGGTGATGATTAAGTTTATCATCTGAAATCTTTTAACCAGTGAATCAAAACTAAAGTAAATAGCTTTTTTTTTTTTTTTTGCATCTTTGTTCTTCTGTTCTTATAGAGAGATTGTTTTGTTTTGTTTTCATCATAACAGAGATTTTTTAATATATCAGAAACCCAACAAACATATATTGATAGATGGACCTCTAGATTTAATTCCAATTTTGCCCTTTTCTTCTTGATTTTGGCTTCTTCTTTTTTCTTCTTTCTCTGGGGAATATGGGAAAAGGCTTGGTTTCATTTATTTGGACTTTGTATTTTGGCTTTGAATTTTCTATGCAAAACATGGAAAAGGACATGCGGTATGATAATCTGAATCTATGGGTTAGATCTGTTGAAATTGGATTGTTAATTATTATTATTTACCAATGATTTAGGGTTTCATCTTCAGATCTTTAGAATCCTTGGTTGATTTCTTACCCGATTCTGAGTTTTTGTTGAATCTGGGTGCAGTTGATGGAGCTCCAGCTGTTTTGACCATCTTATTCAGGAAACCCTAATTCAAGAATATGTAAGCATTTTCCCCTTTTTTCAGCTCAGATTTTCTGATTGACTAAGATAATTGGCGTTGAACCTTGTTTATATAAATGTAAATGGTACTTTGCCTTTATAACCCATACACCATTGTGTGATGTATTATTATTGTTTTATTATTCTAGTTTTGGTTGTGTGATATTTCGTGATACATGAATTCTAGTGTTGGCACTTAAGGAATGGGGACAGAGCTGATGAGAATCTGTGTTAAAGAGGAAAGTGATGATGTGCCATCTGTTCCTCCTGGCTTTGAATCATATGCCACTTTCACCTTAAAAAAAAGGGTTGTCCCTGCTTCTTCTGATAAACCCACTACTGCCATTGACACTGTTTCTGTTACCGACCAACCCAAGACTGCTGCCGTTGAGGCTGTTCCTGTCACCGAGCATGCCAAGATGGATATGGAATCTGATGAAGCCATAGCTGCTCGCTCTCTACGGCGTAACAGACCTTGGATAAATTATGTCGGATGTGATGATGATGATGATGATGTTGCAAACAATGACAATGCTGCATCTCAACATCTTGATCAGGTTAGTTCTTTGTTTTGCATTTTCTTTCTTATGCCTAACGACTTGTGTTTCCATCTCTCTTTTTCTTTTTTCTCTTGCCTTTCTCATGCATCGTGTTCTTGCAGAATTCTGTCGTCGAGCCTTCTCTACCAAAGGGTGTGGTTAGGGGTTGTGAAGAATGTAAAGACTGCCAAAAGGTTAATCTCATTAATGTGCAACTATAAATGTCTTTCGCTTGAGGATTGGATGTCTTATCTTTTCTTGTATCTTAGTTTGTTTTATGACCCTCTAACAGCATAACAAGTTTGGCAGGTAACTGCGAAATGGCATCCAAATGAAGCTCGTAGGCCTGACCTTGATGACGCTCCTGTATTCTACCCAAGTGAAGAGGTCTTGTTCATATTCTATATACCTTTTGAACTGAATTTCTATGTAACTAGATCCATATTTTTGACATAAACTGCAAACCTGTTTCTAGGAGTTTGAAGACACTCTGAATTATATAGCTAAAATAAGACCAGAGGCTGAAAAGTATGGAATCTGTCGCATTGTTCCTCCTCCTTCTTGGAAACCCCCGTGCCCACTGAAAGAAAAGCAAGTATGGGAGGGTTCTAAATTTACAACACGTGTCCAAAGAGTTGATAAACTTCAGAATCGGAGTTCAATGAAGAAAATTTCAAAGCTGTCTAATCAAATGAGAAAGAAGAAAAGAAAGTGCATGAAAATGGGAACGGATTCTGTCACTAATGGCGTGAGCGATCCCTATTCTGAAACCACCGGAATGAGTGAACTTGAGACGTTTGGGTTTGAACCTGGTCCAGGGTTCACACTTAAAGACTTCCAAAAATATGCTGATGATTTCAAGGCTCAGTACTTTAAGAAGAGTGAAACTTCTATAGACAATGAATGTAAAGTTGGCAATTCCATAGAATGCTGGGAGCCAGCAGTTGAGGATATTGAAGGTGAATATTGGCGGATAGTAGATAAAGCAACTGAAGAGATAGAGGTGAAGTTTTGTTCCAGTTGTTTTTATTTTTATTTATTTTGGGGTTGATGTTCTATTAGCGCCTTTGTATCCTCTAACTGCCGCAATGATAATTCAATATAGGTTCTATATGGTGCTGATCTTGAAACTGGGGTATTTGGTAGCGGATTTCCCAAGACATCATCAAGTCACAATGCTTCTTCTTCAGACGAAAAATATGCAAAATCAGGCTGGAACTTAAATAACTTTCCAAGGCTTCCGGCATCCCTCCTTAAGTATGAGGGCAGTGATATCTCCGGCGTCCTTGTGCCATGGTTATATATTGGGATGTGCTTTTCTTCTTTCTGTTGGGTAAGATTGGTCTCTGTGAATTGCATAATTTTATTTTGCAAGTTAAAGCCTGAGTTAGAGTATCTCCTTTTACTGAAATTAAACATAGGCTCATAGTAAAACTTACAACTATAACCGAGTGCACTTATTCACAAATAGTAGATGAATGTTATCAAATTTCTGTACTGCATAATTTCGATGAGATACTCGTTAAGCTTATTAATTTTGATTCAATTTCTGAAAAAAGGAAGGTTGAGGATATTTATTGTATCATCTAAAAAATCTGAACGAAATTGAAGTAATTTCATGCCTTTTGTCTGTGTTCAATACATTCTGCATTTGGAACTCGCTTTAGTGTCATCATATTGTACGATTTTCTTACATCTGTGGATCTGTTTTTCATTACTCTAAATCTTACTTTGTTTTTAATATTTTCCATTACTGACATTCCTTTTATTACTGCTTTTTGTTTTTGTTTCCCTGGAGCAGCATGTTGAAGATCACCACTTGTATTCGTTGAATTATATGCACTGGGGTGCACCAAAATTGTGGTACGGTGTTGGGGGGAAGGATGCTGTTAAACTCGAGGAGGCAATGAGAAAGCATTTGCCTGACCTTTTCGAAGAACAGCCTGACTTGCTTCATAAGCTAGTAAGCGTTAGAAAATTAATGAACTAAAATCTATGCTGCTCTAGAATCAGACAACTCATGTCTTCCATTATAGAATTTCTTATTTGGAAACCTCATGCAATATATAAGCTTTTACTAGTATAAGCAGCTTATTTTTGTAGTTAATAACCCTTTAGGAACTTCTATAGATCCATTTTTCATCCTCTATCAACTTGCTCCTGATTTGAATATATTTTTTGTGTATCATTCTTTCAGTACTGTTTGGGTAAAATTAATCTTATGATACTCTTTCATGTAGGTTACACAACTCTCCCCATCAAAACTGAAAACCGCAGGAGTACCTGTGCACCGTTGCGTCCAGCATGCTGGAGAGTTTGTCTTGACTTTTCCTCGGGCATATCATGCTGGGTTTAATTCTGGTTTCAACTGTGCTGAAGCTGTAAATGTAGCACCAGTTGACTGGTTGCCTCATGGGCAGATTGCCATAGAGTTGTACTGTCAACAGGGTAGAAAAACATCCATCTCGCATGATAAATTGTTGCTTGGGGCAGCAAGAGAAGTAGTGAAAGCTGACTGGGAGCTGAACTTACTAAAAAAAAATACTGTTGACAACTTAAGGTGGAAAGCATTCAGTGGAAAAAATGGAATTTTGGCAAAAACACTCAAGGTAGAGATATCCTTTATCTTGATTCTTGAGATTAGTTTTTATTAAAGTTAATGGTCGGAAAATCCTAGAGTCGTTGTTAATTTAAGAGGTATCTTTGTAAACTGGTAGCATGGTTGCATTCAATGTAAACCGGTAGCATGTGGCTGTAGTTGATTTAGAACTTGAAATGTCTTGAGTGAAGGGATCTTGTATATTACATGAATATAAAGTCAACTAATAAGGGGATAACAGAAATTTAAATAAATGATTAGACTGGGAGTTGATGGTCTTTTGGCATGGTGCTAACTATACCAATAAAAAATTTGGGTTAAACAGGATTGTTTTTTATTGTTAATATGGTGATTAATTTACTTTGTCATGTTTTATATAGGCGCGCATTGACATGGAACGTACCAAAAGAGAATTCCTGTGCAACTCTTCACTTGCATTGAAGATGCACAGTAATTTTGATGCTACCAACGAGAGAGAGTGCTGTATATGTTTCTTTGATTTGCACCTGTCTGCTGCTGGTTGCCGTTGTTCCCCAGAGAAGTATTCATGTTTGACTCATGTGAAGCAGCTGTGTTCATGTCCATGGGTTACTAAATATTTTCTCTTTCGCTATGATATCGATGAACTGAATGTTCTTGTTGAGGCAGTGGAAGGAAAACTGAGTTCTGTATATAGATGGGCGCGTCAAGATTTAGGATTGGCATTAACTGCACAAGTCTCAGGAGCCAAGATGGAGATAGATGAGGTAGAAAAAGTGCACAAGGACCTGAGTCCACAAGCAGTTCAACTTTCATCGAAAGATTTGCAGTTGAAAGTAGCATTGAGAGAAGATCCAAGCAAAGGGTTAGAAAAGTCGAGTAAATTATTAGATGTTAATTTAGTTCTGAAAGACAAGGAGGAGCAGTTAACCTCAAGCCAATGTATAGAGCCTGTCAAAGAAGAAACTGTATATGATGCTTCTGATCCAAAAGTTTCATCTTGCCAACCATCTGAAGGAGGCATACTCTCTGTGACAACTGCAAAGTCCGCAAGTGGTAAAAAGAATTCACAGAGTCTACCCAATGATGTGATACTCCTCAGTGATGATGAGCCTGACATACCTAGAAAACGAGGTTCGGTGAGAAGAGATGCAGTTTCTTCCGGCAACCAATTGGAAGTACGAGAGAGACCAACCCACGTTTTAGCATTAGAAGCTTCTGCTAAAATTACTGCTCCAATTTGCCGAAGGCAAGGAGATTTTCTGCCTGGTGTACGACATGCTATATCTTTGCCTACTACTGACCAAAAAGCAACGAGGGGGGCTGTACCGACTTCTGCATCGCATGTGGGAGTTAATGCCGAGGCTGATGGGCTTTCTCAGGATATATGTAACAGAATAAACACTAACAACCGCGGTGGTGAAAAACCTAGTAGTTGTAAATCCAAAAAGTGTGGAGGTTCAGCGATAATGGATGTGGTTGATGGGGCAAGAAGTAATTCAGGTACACCATCTTGTTCGCAAAACAATAGTCCAGATAGGTTCATCCGCCAAAAGGGTCCCCGTATTGCAAAGGTCGTGAGGAGAATCAACTGCAATGTAGAGCCTTTAAGCTATGGATGTGTGCTGTCTGGAAAATCATGGTGCAACCGCCGAGCAATTTTTCCTAAAGGTGATCTGTGGTCAAGTATTTATGCACCTTGAGAACAATAACAGCTATGCATTTTGGAAGAGATTAATGTCTTTTTTTATTTGGTGCAGGATTTCGTAGCCGGGTTAGGTACATAAACATTTTGGATCCAACAAATATGTGTTTCTACATATCAGAAATTCTGGATGCTGGACGCAATAGTCCAATGTTCATGGTTAGTTGATAGATGAGTTCTGATCTTATTTGCTTGCTGTAATACACGTCAATTTGTTCCATTCTTTGGATGCCATTGACATAGAGTCCCATCATGCTAACATAACTTCAAATTTTTTGCATTGAGAATGATTTTAAGCAAAACTGGAATTTACCAATTAATCAGCGGTGAAAATCTTGTCTTTGAGAAAAAGGGTGAATTGCTTTGTTGATTATATTAGTCATTGTGCAGTTCCGAAAATCATGTCCATCAACAAATTATGTGGTATGTTCTTCTCAGGTTTACTTGGAGAGTAATCCCAGTGAGGTGTTCGTTCACTTGTCGCCTACAAGATGCTGGGAGATGGTACGAGATAGAGTAAATCAGGAGATAAATAAGCAACACAAAGCCGGAAAATCAGATCTTCCGCCTTTGCAACCCGCTGGTAGTCCTGACGGTTTTGAAATGTTTGGATATTCGTCACCCGCAATAGTACAGGTAAAATCTTTACAAGTTTTGAATTCGGAATTCGACCCAGATTTACATAATTGCATTGGAACTTACGGAAGAATTGATCCAACAACAATTCAATATAAAAACCAACTGTATAGAAATCCTCATCTTCTAGGATAGCTAGAAAGAGTCGAATAATAGAATTGTTGATTTGAAAATGTATTGCTTCATTTGTAAATCTAAGTTGACGTATAGATACTCTTATGTGATTAACAGGCTATTGAAGCATTAGACGTGAATCGAGTTTGCATGGACTATTGGGATTCCAGGCCTTATTCGCGGCCACAAGTTCAGTTCCCTGCAAATCCTCTTCCCAGAGAAGCCAACACAAGTGTCAGATCACTGGGAGAAGGAAATCTCCAGAATGCCCCACAACACCGGTTATTACCTACCGGAACAAACTCTATTCTCAAAGTTTTGTTGAAGAAAGCTAACATGGAGGAACTAAGCTCACTTCAGCAGGTTTTAAGTGAGCCCGATTTGGTGACCGAACTTGTGAAGGAAGAGATCCAGAAACGGCGTTGATTTGATTAGAAGGGGATTGATTTTAGTGTGTACATACGGAGTTGAATCTACTCACTGTTTTGCAGGATGAGGCTCCCTTCCCTGCTCATTCTTTTTGGCACCCTTACAGAGGAAGTAAATTAAACATATAACTAAAAACCCCAGTTTCTTTTTCTGTCTCGAAACAAAAAGAAAAGAGAGTGAGAGAGAGAGAGAAAGAAGAGTTTAGGGTTCTTAAAACCATTAGTTTTTTTGATACTAGTCGGAGTTGAAGGATTCATATGTGTGGCCTGGTTTACACATCAGTTTACTAGTATGACATCTGTTTCTCTGTTTAGAAGTCCGAAGGACATTAATTTAAAAGACAATGATCACATTGCAGCAACGCAAACAATATCACAAGCGTTTGAGACTCTTGAGTGATGAGAGAAAGTGGTCAGTTGCTTGCAGAAATCAAAACTTAACGGAAGAAGTAACATTTCTGGATAACCCAAATATGATGAATCATGATGGGTAAACAAATTTTATTGAGATCCTTAATAGTCATAATTAAAGAAGAACTTATGATAAATAATAAGTAGACAACACTTGTTGGCGAAACCCAAAAGATAAAAGGAGAAAGCATAATTTGGTTTCTCACCAAATTATATTCGGCTTGGTTCTTGTATCGTCTGCAGTGCTTGCTGTCAAAGAAAACATCAAATTTCATATAAAATTGTTTAACTGTAATATATAATTTAGATTATAAAGTAAGAAAGTATAGTTGAGAAATATGAATATTCTTACCTGTAAGCAAGACAATGTGTAATGCACATCACTTGTTGTTATCTGGTGATGTATAACCATTCTGATCCTGAAACCACAATCCACATGTAATCATTAGTTATTTGAGTCAAACAGACAGACAGACTTTAATAAAATAAAACAAAAGAATGTTTAATTATTCTAGATTATAATACATGCTCACGTTTACAGTAACTACATATAATATATAGTTTTCTTTTTAAGTCAACATATGTATCATAGTTTAATGTTTACGTTATGAAATGAGTTTTGCATGTAAAGACTAATGCCAAAACATACCGGGATGAGTTTTCAGGGATAACAAGAATGCCATTCTCCTCTAGAGTCTTGCGCAGTTTCTCAGCTGTAAGTCTTGAACCATCCTCCATATCCATGAATATCTGAATTTAGAGGCCATACTTAAGATTAAACATATACAGTTACGTATACAGTACAGTACATATACAGTTAAACATATACAGTTCAAAAAAAAACATATACAGTATAGCACTTTTTCCTGATTACTAGTTACGTAACTTTGTCTATAGTTTGAGATGGCTACGCCACTATTTCAATTAAAAATCTTTGAATAATAATGACTGTGATAATAATACGCACCATATTGGTCTCCACGGCTGCAACATTTACTCTAATCCCTTTCACTTGATTCAACCCTTCTGCAAATATATATATATATATATGTTATGAGGTTCTTTTTGGCACTTGATAGGTTATTAGGTTTTAAAATGAGTGGTGCGTAGGGGTACCAGCTAACAACTTGGTCTTCTTGTGGTCATGTTGTAGCTTTGGAAGGTTCTCTTGAATTGCAACCAAAGCGGCTGCGCACAGAACACCTATTTGTCTCATTCCTCCACCTAATGCTTTCCTTACAGTTTTCGCCTTCTCTATGAAGCTTTGCGAACCAACAATTACAGATCCTATCGGAGCTCCAAGGCCTTTAGAGAGACACACCTGAAACAGAGTGTGTGTGTGGGTGAGTCTCTCTCGATCATCTTCCAGCTAAACTTTTTCACATATTAAAGAAAAAGAAGAAAGGAAATGGCACCGAAACAGAGTCAGCAGCCTTCACAAGCCTATGAACTGGGACTCCAAGTGCCTACAACAACAAGAAATAAATCCATTATTGAGACTTGTAATGGATTTACAAATGGAAAAGAATAAAGATGATTGATAATTACGATAGAGGCATTGAAAAGACGGGCTCCGTCGATATGGAGCTTCACACCATGTCTCTTGGCAATCTCTCCAACTCTCTCAATGTACTCCACGCTCAAACATCTCCCACCACAGCTGTATAAGAGAAGACACTAAATTAATACTTGTTTTCATACTAGCTAAGCTACTATGGCGAGAGCACTTACTTGGCATGAGTGTTCTCCAAGCAAATCAACCTCGTGGATGGATAAAAGGTGCTTCCTTTAGGATCTCTGATGGCAGCTTCAATGGCGGCCAAGTCCATGGTCCCGTCTGGTTCATTCTTGATGGTCTTGGGATGCACCCCTCCGATGGTGGAAATGCCTCCGTTCTCGTAAACATGGATGTGACAATTGTCTCCAAGAATGACCTCGCTGCCTCTCACATCGCAGTGAACCATCACGCTGATCAGATTCCCCATAGTCCCTGATGGCACGAAGAGACCAGCCTCTTTCCCCATCATCTTGGCCATCTCATCTTCAAGACGTCTAGCCGTTGGGTCGTAGCCTAGGACGTCATCATCCACCTCAGCGTTACACATTGCTTCTCGCATCGCATCGGTCGGCCTAGTCACCGTATCTGATCGTAGATCTACACTTCTCATCACCATATTTCTTTTACAACCAAAATTTACCTATAAAATGAGAATTGATTGTTATACATACATACATATTAGATCTTAAGAAAACAGATTAATTATGTCTATCTCACAAATTACTCTGTTTTTTTAATATTAGACAAAACAGAATGAGGAGAATATCAGAAAAAGTATTAAAAAAAAAATACAAGAATAAAATATGGTGTTGAGTCTGTTGAGACATGAGAATGGTGCTCATGAGTAACACATGTTTATCTAAAATAAGTTTAATCCAAATGAGTACGTACCTCTACAAACTGAAGGAGGATGCTCTTGTTTCTTACTACGTATTCCAATTCAAAGTTTCTTTAAATAAGCTTGTTGTGACCTGACATCAAATTAACACATTATAAGAATCATTATAGTTAGAACAAAAAAAAAACATGAAAGCTAAAGTTAATAAAAATTTCTTCAGATCGATTAGGATGTTCCTTCAAAATGGCAGAGAAAGATTCTACTATTGTAGATTCTAGATTCTATATAGTGTGTATGAGAGAGATTCAAAATTCGTTGTGGAATAAGAAAAAGATTACAAGAATGTTGAAGAAACTAGAACCTTTGTCGTCTCAACAACAGCTGCTAAAGATTCTTACTTTACTATAAAGAGTCTTTATAATAGTATAAGTTTGAGATGCAAAGAAAGGTGGAATACGTGCGTGACGCGTGGATAATTAACGTGAGGTTGGTTTGAGCCTTGAGACATAGTTAGGCCACCAACGTTGGCTATCATGAACGCCATAGAAATTACTAACCGTTGTCATTGAAGCCTTGGAAATAAAGAAACCCCAAAAATTATTTGACAACGACAAAACCTTTTTTGTTTGGTTTGATAAGGACAAAGAAACCATAACCCTTGTTTTATAAAGCAAAAAATGTAATGTTCACGAGAAAAGGATGAAGCTGAACATCGGAAACATACGTGTCCAATGGCAAACGCAATTCACGAGATTGCTGTCTTCTTATTATTCATTCTCTCGTGCTCATCGACGAACCAAAAGTATTACTACTCGTATTCATAAATTCCCAATTTTAAACAAATTATACTGAACATCACCGTTAAATTAGTAGTGTATGAAGGTAGCTAGCACGTACAAGTGTTAGCTAGAAATCAACACTATCAAGACAAATACACACATGAGACTCGAGAGAGATATTGTAAAAACATACCTTCTTCATACACTTAAGTATATTCAAAGTGGAATTTCAAGTGATTTGTAAAGAGTTTACAAATCCGGTGTTATTCAATCATGAATTTTAAAAAGTCTCATGAAATCCAGTGTTATTGAACTAATCATTTTAAAATCCACTGTTATTGAAAACAGTTGGTGGATTTCATTTTAAATAATTTCAGAGGATTTCAAAGGATTTCAGGGGATTTCAAAGGATTTCAGGGAACTTCTTTAGTTAAAAATACAAGAATCCAAATCTCATAGTTTTAGGTGGGATTTGAAAGAATTTTACATAAATCATATGAAATTCCCTAAAATCATTAAAATCTCAATAAAACTCAAATCTCTTAAAATACTATTTTGAATACACCCCTTAACTGTGACCTCTTAACTCCCACTAATTAACCATCATATCATTTATAAATGCATATATATATATAGGTCAATTATATTTATATACTACCAAAATTTAAATTTAGCCAACACAATAATGAAAAAAATTCTTACAAAAACGTTCCATACTACCAAATATAGCTTTTCCCTTAATAATTCTTTTTAATTTTTTGGTATGAAAAGAAAGCGAGAGAAAAAAGTGTTTATTTTTTTTGTTGTTGTTGTTACAGTTGTTGATTCATCATTTTCACAATCATCTGAAGCACCAGTTAAGAGGTACGTCAGCATCTATAAATCTGGTTTACCACATTAATTCTAAGAAGGTGGGTTTTTGAAGTTTGTTTATTTTATCAAAAGAAGGAAGAAGAAGAGGAAGATGGTACATGAGAGAGCATATTAGGGAACGTACCACTTTGGTTATGTAAAAACAGGCGATGATGAAGTCGAAGACGGAACTCAAATGTACTTTTCAAAGTGTCTGTCTACTCCATCTTTTTATTTATATAGTGTGGAGAGCAGCTGTAACTATGATACGTATCCTTCATCTCTCTCTCTCTTTTCTCTATTTATAGATAGTAAGAGATATGGAGACAGAGTCAGCTCCAACGTGTCAATGCTACTCACAATTCGTGAATCGTGGCGTCTCTGTCTCTATCCGATTTATTTCCCTATATTTTCCTATCGGAGCCACACCAATTTGCATACGTAAAGGTAAGAAGAGTTAATGACACTTTTGAGGAGTCTTTGATGACGACCGAAAGCAGTCTAGCCACCTTACCTGACATTCATTCTGATGATTTTTCTCTCTTTATAGATGTATACTAAAGCAGTCTAGTTATAGATTTTGATACAAACTTTTGAGCTCTCAAACAAAGCTTTGCTCAAACAGAAAAGTTTTATTAATAAGCAGACTTCAACATACGATCCTCAGCATTCAAAGTACACAGAGATGACTTAAGATTCTAAGGAATTTTCTCTCTTGCTAAAATTTACCTGATTTTTCCACACAAAAATATTATTAAGATAACCCCATCTCTCCATTGAACTTAAAAACTATTTCATCTCAACTGGTAACATCTCACAGTCGCAGGCTATCCAGCATAACTTCTCCAAACGCTTCAAGTAGATTAACTCTCAACTGGACTCTCTCGCATTATCTGTAATACGACGATATAACATAGAGCATGAAAGCTGATGACGCCGTCACTATAAGTTCCTGCAACCCAATATCAACGTCAGCACACTGTTGTTTCAGTTCTTGTTACAACACCAAAAGCCTGGTTGACAGTTGTCACTACTCGAACTATTTTAATTCGAGACTAGACCCTTCTCTTTATTTAATCCTGCCTGGTTCAGCAATTGTGGCAACACATATCCAACGTACGTGTTCACAATCCATAACTAAAACTTGTGCATCTAAGTAGAAGTACACATACTCTGATGCCTATGGATGTGACAAGTCCATTATATTTCAAATAAACGGCATTAGTCATCAACTAGTGCTGTTTGTTGAGGCTTAGCCAGTAATTGACCAAAAATATCCTAAATCAATTTTGACCAAAATGATCATTTTGTGTGGGATAGGGGGCTAGGCAAGAAGACCAACCTGGTTATTGTAAAGAACCATGGGTATGGAGTTGCCCATGTACTCGATGACATTTAAGAATCCGGTGTAGGCCTGCAAAGCATGATTCACTATGAGTTAATCGTCGAGTACAATTAAAAGATCTTTCCTACAATACAATTAAAATAATCTAATAACTAGGTCCAATAATCAGGAAGATCCGAAAAAATAATGCTTTGACACTAAGGATTGTATTTCTATCACATATGCTGTTTCTTTTAGTAAAATTCAACCATTACCAGATAGGACAACATAAAACATATTCTTTTAAATAGTGGAGTCTTGATGGATATACATACCAAAGATGCCACAAGTATAGAGCCGAAAACTAGTGAAAGCGAACGTAGAAGCCTCTTTCCCATTCTCAATCCTCGTCCACTTTCTTCGCCTTCCTCCTGCAGTTAGTATCAAACATCAATACTCACCAGGACTAGAAGAGTTACCAGGTGTACCGACATTAGAAAAAAAGGGTTACATTTTTTTCAAACTCACGTTATATATTGGAGTCGAAGGTGCTTCAAAGGATTTCAATTTCTCAAAAATTCTGTAAACAAATGCAAAAGACATGAACTGCAGTGGTTTGTATTCAACATTACGTTTTATCGCAATCCATGCACTCTGCAAAAAGAAAGAAACAGAGAAAGTGAGAGAGATTCATATCTAGTAGTGAGATCCGTTAATGTCATATATGCATACATGTGTGAGAAACGGACCACTTTTTTTGAAAGAAACCAGTCATTTGAACTAAAGCATGAAGTCTTGAATTCATAAAGGCTACTGAGATAGAGTAACAAAATTGACATTTTTAAGTAGCAAAATGACCCTCAAACCTGAATTTCCTTAAATACTTACAAACACAACTGATATTGCTAGGTTGATCAACATATCATTTTTGGGTGACTTGGAAAACCTGGAACAATCAACAAATCATGATTAGCAATATAACACATGTTTGAAGTTTGAGTACTCTCATAAAGAATCTTTACCTAGGACCCCATGGTATGATAGGCTGCTTATCAGCATATTTAATATCCTTGGAAACCTGAATTACGAGAAATTCACAAATGATTATGAAAGATAGTAAATAGAGTCCAAGACGGCAAGAGGGAGGGCATAAGAATACATACCTTGAACGAACCGAAAGTCACACCTTTTTTCCTATTCATTAACTGGGCATACATGAGCTTATCATATGCTTTCTCAAGCTATCAAAAAGTTAAATAGAAACGTGTTAACAAGAAACAAAGAGAAATCAATACTTAAACCGGACTCCAGAGAAAGAGAGAGGTAACCTACTAGAGCAACAGTGGCTTCATCACCGCTCCTCTGAGCATCTTTAAGTTTTCTTCCATAAGTTTGCTTGATCTTGTCAAATCCCTCAATAGGGTTAACACCAAGAACCTGAGAAGGTATGCACTCATGTCTTGAGGACTGCAGAATAAAACAAGGTGACCAAAAAAAAACAAGTCCTTTCTAGGACTCTAGAGATCAATGACCTCATATGGGTTAAATTCAGCATCAGACTGTGGACTTCCAGCCGCAGATGAAGCAGCACGTATAACAATCCTGTTCTGCAACAATCTCCCCTGGGGAAGCCTGAAAAAATTCAAACATCTTCATTACAATGACTACATGTCTGAACGGGATTGAGCACAACAATGCAACCCTAGTAATTGCAATTAAAAGTTGTAAACTTTGTAGCCAACTGTAAGAAGAAGCTCATTCAAAATTCAAGCCGAATTCAATTGACAGGTGCTTTATGAATGACAAGATGAGGGTTTGTTTTTTTCCAAAAAATCGCAAGTTGATAATATCCCAAGTAAAACAAAAGAAACTAGCAAACGATGTTCTTTCTTCAATGATAAAGCCACCGAAGAAAACAAGAAAAGAGGTAGCAGCATCAAGGGAAAGAGAAAGTACCTGAGAAAAGAAGGCGACTTGGGAGTGCGAAGAGTATAAAGAGAGTTCCTTTGAGCAATTTGAGGATGAGGGCAACGAAGCGCGTTGGATATTGAGAAAGCCATGATGGAGCAGGAGGACACCGAAGTAGATAGTGCGAGAGCCATGGCAGAGCTGTGTAGGGCAAAAAGGCAAATTAAAAGTGAATGTGTAATTAAAAATATTAAATAGCGGCTCTAAGCCTAAACAGAGCAGTTGGTTCGCGTGGCCTAATGGATAAGGCGCTCGCCTCCGGAGCGGGAGATTGTGGGTTCGAGTCCCATCGTGAACGAGTTTGACCCGGACTTATGCTAAAAGATCGTCATCTACTCATCTGCCAATTCTCTACTTTTTTTATTTACAACTTTTTAGGGCCTAATTTCAGCCCAACAGGATTATCGGGCCAAGGTCGCATGGTTTTACTTTTTATTTTCCTTAGTTTGTTTTCGTGGGCCGGATGTAGCATATAGGCATTTACACCACTTTTGAGAGGCTTATTTTGCAATGGATGTTGCCTGAAAATGCAGTTTTGATTTTACGATGAGTTAAATTGCTAATGAGGGCGATGACGCAATACCGAAACAAGACAGCAAAGGCAGGTAGGAAAACACATGAATCACAGTATTCCATCAGTAGCATAATAAAATTGTTTATTTATAGTGATGATGTTATATGATGATGGTATTACTTAGCACTATAGTATAGTGTGAATCATATCATATAGTTGTTAATTTACTTTCAAGGTCATTGGTATATGAATATTATATCGGGGGATGTTGACATACATAAGATTCATTTTCTTTGAATAATGAGCAGAATATAGACTGTAATGCGAGAAGAGTTGATTTGGTCCAATAATAGAAAAACTGATACAAGCTTAGGTCTCGTAAAGATTGAGTCAATATCCTTTTAGAATGTGTGTGTGTTTTTTTTATATAATAAGTTTGTGTATATTTTGCAAATACTATTTTTTTTTTTTATCAGTCAACATAATTTGCAAATAGCATGCATTTTAGAAAGTAAAATAGTTAGATTGAGATTGGATATAAATAAACTTACAAAACTAAAACTGCAGACATAAATATGTTATTTTTAAAAAATACATACAGATATTCTCGAGGTAAAATCCAAATAAAAAAACAGATTTGGATTCGCAAATAATATCTAAAATCCTATTATTAATACAAATAAGAATTTTTTTTGTAAAAAAAAAAAACGGAAGATATAAAGGAAAACCGAAAAAAAAAAAAAAAAAAAAAAACATGTAGGCATCAAAAGGAATATTCTGAAGAATTAGGCTATAAAAAAGGTAGAGCCGAGTCGAAGAGCTCTTCTTAACTCACACAACAACCTAACAAACAAAATTAATAATTCAACAGAGAGTGATATTATGACTTGCAGCCAAACAGTCGGAAACAACGCCAACGCCAACAAATACCAGATCTGCGAGGAGATCGGCCGTGGACGCTTCGGCACCGTCACTCGCGTCTACGCTCCGGCCACCGGTGATTTCTTCGCATGTAAAACCATCGACAAGGCCTCTCTCTCCGACGACCTTGACCGTGCCTGCATCGACAACGAGCCTAAGCTCATGGCTCTCTTGTCCTACCACCCAAACATCGTTCAAATCCACGATCTCATCGACACTGACTCGACTCTCTCCATTTTCATGGAGCTCGTTGATCCCTCCGTTTCGATCTACGACCGTCTGGTCTCTTCTGGAACCTTCTCTGAGTCTCAGACGGCGTCGTTCGCCAAACAGATTCTCCAGGCGCTTGCGCATTGTCACCGATACGGCGTCGTTCACAGGGACATCAAACCGGAGAACATTTTGGTAGATCTACGAAACGATACGGTTAAGATCTGCGACTTCGGTTCGGGGATTTGGCTAGGCGAGGGGGAGACGACGGAAGGAGTCGTCGGAACGCCGTATTACGTGGCGCCGGAGGTTCTGATGGGATACTCGTACGGGGAGAAGGTCGATCTGTGGAGCGCCGGAGTCGTTCTGTACACGATGCTCGCCGGGACACCGCCGTTCTACGGAGAGACGGCGGAAGAGATATTCGAAGCGGTGCTGAGGGGTAACCTCCGATTCCCGACGAAGATATTCAGGGGAGTATCGTCGATGGCAAAAGATTTCTTAAGGAAGCTGATATGCAAAGATGGTTCTAGAAGATTGTCAGCGGAACAAGCACTGAGTAAGATTCCAAATCCATGAGATCTGTTTGCATTTAATTATTTTGATTTCTTGTGTCCCATATTTTGATGTTTGACCTCATAGATCCGTATTAGCAGTTAAAAAAAAAAGAGTAAACTAATTAGATTAATATGAAAATGCAGGGCACCCATGGATTCAAAGGGCAGGAGAAGCAGAGGAGAGATTCATCTAAAAGATTCTCTCTCTCTCTATCTCTCGAATAAATAAAAGTGTGATAGCTTATCATCATCATCGGGTTGTTCCTTATCTAACAACAAGCATGGGGAGAGAAGTTTCGTTGTGTGTGTGTGTGTCTTCTGTCTATCGGCTTATGTAAATGTTGGCTTTGGGCCATTGTAGATTCCGCCTGCCTACCTACCTACCTACCGTACCTAAGAAGACTCTGGAAAAACGCATTATAAAAAAAAAAAAAAGGAGCTGAATAAGAAGAAGGAGGTTGATGCGCCAAGCTTTGGTGTGGCGGCTTCTTCTATTTGAGTTTGGCAATGAGTTTTTTTTTTTCTTTTCTCTTTTTTTTTTTGTTGGCTTTTTGATAAAGTCTTTTTTTTGTTTAAATTAGGGGTAGACGGGTAATGTAGAGGATAACGATCTTTTTCCGCCTTTTACGGGTTTTTTTTTCCATGTGGGTGTGTAAAAGGATGTGAGAATGCAGAGTTGTACTCTCTCTTTTTTTCCTACTTTTTCTTATCAATAAAAATAAGTTTCTATGTATCATGCTTTATTATCCCTAATCTAATCTTTTCACATATTATTTTGCCATTAATTTTGAAAGCGATGAAAATTGTCGTTGAGATACATGCGGAGAGAAACCATATCGCTTTAAATGATTATCAAAATACAATATATTCAGATGAATTTAAGGCTTCTACTGGTAACCATTAAAGGAACAAAAGGAAAAAGAACAAAAAGAATAATACGGAACGGAATAAACAACTTTTGAGGAATGAAAGGAAAATATGCAGAGAAGAACAAAATAATAAATGGTAACCAAACAATAACACTATCTTTTATAATATATTTGATTAAATAAATCAACTTTTAATAATAATACTAGATATAATTTATATATAATGAATTTGACACTAATTTTAAAATATATTTTTGAATGAATTAAATATTTAATGTTAAAAATTAATAATTTATATTAACCTATTATAGATTATAGTAATTTTTTATTTGTTATTTATGATGTAAACATCTCTTAAATATGTTTTACTATCCATACAAATTTTAAATAATGTATAGTAAGATTTTTTAACATGAAATTCATATCAAAAATATTTTTTAATGTCAATACATGATAAAAATATGAAAATATTATATTATGAGATTAAAATATTATTAATAAATAATTTTTTATTTATTTTAAAATAAAAAACGAATTTTAATATTTGTTTTTTTTTGTTCCATTTGTTCCTCATCAATTTTGGGGAGGAACATTTTTGTTCTATTGTTCCTCATTTTGTGAGGAATGTAGAGGAATGATGTGGAAAAATGATTCCTTGTAAATGGTAAAAAAATTGAGGAATGAAGAGCAATGTCACATTCCTTCTTATTTTTTTCCTAAATCATGGTTACCAATCGAGGCCTAAATGATTTTTGTTTTATATTTCATTGTTATTGGCTTATTGCCATGTGACAAGTTGTCTCAAATTTTATCAACTTGATTTGAATACGGATTTTTTATAGATACTTTTTTTTTAAAATGTGACAAAATAAAATTAATTAGCAAAAATCATGATGCGTCAGTTTACCTATTAGGGGTTTTCAATATGTTTTAATAATTCAGTGTAATAATGTTTTTAATTAATGTTCATTTTTATTCTTTTTTTTTTTTTGGTCACCGTTCATTTTTATTCTTTATCTAATAGAATCATTGAAGATTTTTTGATACTATATGTTAATCCAGTAATTAACATTTTTAAAAATAAATAATTAGTTAACATGCAGATCCCTAAATCTATGGTGTCTTTGATATAACGCTCCACCCATCTGAAAAAAACAGTTAAGTGCGCATACTTTTCGTAAGAGTGCATGACTTTTATTATCACTCTCATGACTTTTGATGCGTACAAAAGAGATGTACGGTGTGAGTAAGAAAGAAGAGCAAAAAAGAAACGATGTACGGTAATCTAGTTAGGTACGTTTCTCTTCTATTTCCCAGAATTCCCCACTTTTCTATATTCCTATATCAACATCACTTTTTCACATTTTGCAAAGAAAACCCAATTTTTCCAGCATATAATCTCAGTATATATTTATTCTTTGTCTGCCCCAACTACATATTGGAATCTTTTTTTTTCTTTTTTTACATATTAGAATCTTATAAAAAAAAAAAAGAGAAAGCAAAACACACAAGGTAAACATGAATATTATTATTATTTTTTGAAATTATATAAGAGCATATCTTTAAGCATATTCTTTCACTGGGTTAAATGATCAGACGAAAATGCCAGTCTCTATGAGATATTCCCACGTTAGAGAAACTTGGTATATGCCGTGGATCAAACCCCTTGAGCTTATTTTGATACCTTTCTTGTAGGGGACTCTCCTTCAGTTTCTAAGGGCATGCACATCGGTTTGGTCGTCCCCCCATACTTTTTTTTAATTTTTTTTTTTTCTTTTCCAAATTTTTTGAATTAAACAAAAAAAAAAAAGAATGTAACCAATCGCGGGCCGCCACGTGTCAGTGGGGCCCGCGATTTTTGAAGAAAAGAAAACGGGACCGTCCCGTTTTTGTTGTCGACCCACCTTTTTTTCTTCTTTTTGATTTAATTTTTTTAAAAAAAAACAGAAGGACGAAGGGGGGATACGCTAAGGGATTATTATCTATTGTGCCAGTTTGACTAACAAAAAAATTGGAACTGCCATTTTGGTATAAGTCTTCTGCAGAGTGCCACATCTAGTGAAAAAGCATGGAGCAAATGGACGAAACTACCCCCGCCTAATTGAGTTGTTTTGGCACAGCTTTTTCTGACATAAAAAGAGCATTAAATGTCAAAGGAGAAGGCAAATATCTAGCGTATTTTAGTTTAAATTAATGGCTTATTATAAATTAAAACAAAAGCTAAAATCTAGATCTAAGATGGATTAATGGAGGACAAAATAACGTAGACAATTTCATGAAATGAAATAGGAAAAGCATCAATGGTGGACAATTTTGCGGCAGAGACACAAAGCATAACCAGTGGACATTTTTCACTTTATCTGGTCCATTTATATATTGTCTATTAGATAGGATAACTCTTGAGGATAAGCATAACCAGTGAATATGTGTTGTCTATCATTTTCAGTTGATATGGACAAGATAATGGACAAGATAATCGATCTAGTCCACCGAGAATAATACATATTTGATCTTCGCCGCTAATCTATTAGTAAAATTACACAAATGGACAATCGAGAATTCGAATATGCAAAAATGGACCGGACATGTGTTGTCCATCATTTTCGCTAGATCTAGTGGACATTATATAGTCTATTGAATCTAGTCCATCGAAAATAATACATATTTTAGTCTATTGAATCTGGTCCATCAAAAAAATATTCTAGAAGAAAACTTATCGATTAGGATTTGGGAAGTGTGATGGGAAGTGTTGTGGACGATGGACATTTTCATTAATTTGACGGAGTTCGATGGACATTTTTTTGACATGGCTTTGAGTCCAAGGATGAGTTTAGTAGAGAATCTGATACTAAGGACAAACATACATAAAGGACAAGTTAGTATAAAAGATATAACCATTAATGGACATCATGATGGATGGATCTTGTCTATCAAATGTTTACTCTTAGGCTAGGGAAAGGGATCGATTCTGTGGTAGATGGTGGCTGAATAATTTGTCTAACAAAAAAATTGGAAACTGTCAACTGGTTATCCATCAGACAAACCTTTGTTCTTTTCACAAGAGAGAGAAAAAGATGAAAGTGGGAAATTGTGCACTAATAGCTGGAGAAGGGCAAAACAGTCTTTTTCATAAGGCCATGTGGCAACAGGGAGAAGTTCAACTAAAATGTGGCACTCCACACAACTTTAGTCACTGTTCATGGCAACCCATATAATTTTCTCATACGCTAATGCCCTTGGTCTAACGTTACGCATGATGAATCTTTCTTGAGTCAGTGGAGGAGGTTACTATACTACCATTTCATTAACACAATTCAAAACATATACTTATTATTGAAATAAAATGTGAACGCATGAAATTCTCCTTTGAACGCATGAAAGGATACTATACAAATAAGATTAAATTAAATTATAAAACATAGTTTTGCAGTCCTAATCAAAGGAATAAATCTCTTTAATGAATTTGCGTATTGCGTGATACCACCACCTCACATGCCCTGTGACATGCATGCATTACCATGCCCATAATTTAACACTCTAGAATTATTACTAACTCCGATTATAATAAGTATAGCCAAAACATATTAGATCTTCATTAAAAAAAAAAAGAAGCTTAATTATACATATCGATTGTGACAGTATGAATATATACAATGTCACGTAACTGCGTGGCATAGTATATTAGTGTATTATTATTCATCATCAACACAAAACAATTTTTTTATAGTGGTGTTAAGCTATATATCGTGGAGGCTAGCAATGAATCCACTAATTTATGTACAAATTCATTTTTTAATGCAGACGTGGAATCAATTTTTTGATAAGAAAAAGTGGAATCGTTTTATCTAGAGAGCTCCACTCTTTATATTTTGTCTCCCTCTATTTTTGAATTCCCATTATAATATATCAAGTAAACAATATATATAAGAAAAAAATCAAATAAAAAAAGCTCAATGGAAATAAATAAAACAAAAAATTGGGGAGAAACGAACGAAGGAGGCAGGGGAGGAAGACAACACAACATTATGGCCCTACCCATGTGGGTACGTCCGGTTTAGCTTAATGGATAAAATATCTAATCGTGATGACTCTTGAGGTCTTGTTATGGCTATTATTATAGACTCATAATTGTGACAACATCAACAACAACAACAATAATAATAAAAATCTATATAATATACTCCATAATTTGTGCAAAGCAACAAGTGATAATATTATACTTATATAAAAAAAAAAAAAGATAATATTATGCTTATGTAGATACGACTACTTTGACTGTTTTACAATACAGTTTAATAATAGGGTATTAGATCCAGTGTTTTAATAATAAAAAATAAGAACTATATAACATATTGAACAACAGTTACTTTGTATAATTGTTCCATTCTTAAAAAAAAAACAATGGAAGAGGAAGAGACAAAAAGAAAAAAGCTATAAACTTATAATTGAAACAGAACCTAACTCTATCTCTCCGATGATATATATATTGATGAAAGCTGTCAAAGGCTTATAAGATACCGACATTTTTTCTCTCTATTTCCCCAACTGCGACGTTCGTACGTAAATCGGAGTAAACAAATTAATAATATATATATATATATATATATATATTGCAATTAATTAATAAAACAAAGTCCCCACAGAAAATAAATTGGTGTCGTTGTGTGGGGGAATCGTCCCTTGGAGACGCGTCAAAGGCAAATGCAAAGTTAGGAGTAGGACCCCAGTTAACGACGACTGGTGGTGATCAGCGGTTTGACAGATCACGTCATGTGGTCGACCCGATCGAAGAATCAACTACGTGGTCGTTGATAAGCTATCTTTTCTTTTTGTCTTTGGATAGTTGCGATGCCGTATTTTATTATTGTCTTTCTCCTTTTCTTTTTTTTTTCGATATATTTTGGAGAGCCGGAACACGGTTCGTACGGGAGCCTCGGAAGTCAATAACAGAAAAAAAAACCAATCACGTGGGTGAATAAACAATCACGTACTACTAATATCCAATTTCCCCCTTACAAAAAAAAAAAAAAACAAACGATCATAAACTAACTCATGTGGTTGAATAGTCATCTTATAGTCCGACTACAATTAATAGGATTTTTATTATGATTTTTAATTGTGGTTGATAATCGTTTTTAAATAATTAAGAAATATTTGGCTCTTCTTTAAACACCGGATATTTGGTTTTACTATTACAAGCGGTGTATACTACTTGGGTCGACTAATATTTAAGACCGTCACGACCGATCCGATTAGTATTGTACTATTGTTAAAATTAACGGTTATGAACTACAATATATATATATATATATATATATATATATATATACTATACTTTTGGATGTGGGACTTTTGACAGTTTTATTTGACTACCAAAGTAGCGACAATGATTAATTTTAGGAATGATGGCACTTCGTTTAAAAAGTTGAGCAAGGTTCGGTATTCTGGTGTATTGTACACTGTCTAAGCAAAAATACTTACTTAGCCAACAATATTTTTTAAATTATTGTTGGAAATATAATTGAAAAGAGAGGTTAGTGAACTGGAATAATACTACATTTGATACTTTGCCGTGCATGTTTATGTCCGTGTTGGAAGAAAAAACTCGGCTTCACAGAATATATAAGATGGTTTCTTGACTTCTTTTTCTTCATCAACTATTCTTTTTGTAGTTTCGTGGCTATATTAGCTGCCTATTATTCCCAAAAATACACGTACGAAAGTAGCATGTAATTTAACTTACAAAATATGAAAAATTTGTACTCCACGAACTAATTTTCCAGTTTATGCCAGTTGATTTGTCCGCGTTGGAAGACAATTTGACTTCATCAAAAGAAGTTTCTAAAGTTCATATTCCATCAATTCTTTTGCAGTTTCGTGGCTATTGTAACCAGATTATACTATACGTACGAAAAGACTTTGTAATTAACGTAGAACTAGGTCCGGACCCGCGCTACAACGCGGAGGAAAATTACCGGATTTTTAGTCCTTTGTACGTTGCGAGATAATTTTATTTGTGTTTGCTTTACTTTATTTTGATCAGTAATTAAATTTTATCATTTTTAGATTGTATGTGTTGGTTTCGAATATGTTCAAAATTATTTAAATTGTATGATTTTAGTTGGATTGTTAATTTTAGAACAATATGTGACATATATACATGTATAAATATTATACAATGAAAACAAAAATATTATACAGTGAATCATTTTTAAAATTTAGGGATTGACCCGCGGTACACCGCATAATCATAAATACATGATTTTAACTTGGACCTTTCATGCAGTTTTGTAAAGTTGCAAATCTCTAGAATAAACAAATAAAGAGCCAATGATTTCTTATTTCTTATCGTGTTTAAATGTAAAATCTGTGTTGATGTTACAATTTTCTGGTAGCAAAAACTTATTTATATAGATCATATTTTCTTAGGGTTAAATTGAAAAAAGATTAGTTTTATAATCAAGCCAGAAATTCGAAACTATTGCCAAATAAATATTAAAGATGGTCATAGAGAAAAAAAAATATATATTAAAGATGGTTGAAAATGAAATATCCCGTAACTGGTGTGAAGATCATAGTTAATATAGGAGAAAACTATACATCCAAATATCAATATAGTATATTTAAGGAAGATTTTGTTTTGAAATATTATGGATAATTTGATAATGATTATTTTATATTTAATTTATATTTCTGATTTTTAGATTAATTTGTTAAACCAATATACAAAATCATACATTAATGTATTTTTCCTTAAACAAATTAAGATTAATGTACTTTCCCAAACCGATATTGATGGTTTAATTTGGTAGATTTCGAAATAATATATATGGAAACTGGTATTTAATATCCTTAAATTTTTAGTAAGATCCAACTGAAAAATTCCGGGTTAAATTTTTTTTTTAAAACCCGACCCAAAAAGCATTTGTACTTCTCTTTTACTATAGTAGGGATAGGGGATTTTGTTATCTTCTTATTCCACCAACTATTTCCAGTTATCTCCTTATTTTCTAGGTATACCCGCTAGAACAAAACCGTAAGGGCCCAATTATTCGACCTTAGGATCCTTATTACGGACAAGTCTTGTTTCTTTGTCGCACCCCTACATTCTCAAGAATCCTTCTACCCGCAAAAAGAACATCAATAAATGCTCTCTCTCTCTCTCTCTCTCTCTCTCTGAACTCTGTTTATCCCAATATCGACTTTTGGAAGTAAATGAAGTTATACTATAACCTGATTGCCTCAGGCTCAGGACGTACTGTACATTGTAAATTGCAACAGAGATGAGAGACTAGGAATAGTTTCGCAGTGAACTAATTGATTAAACAGATTGCTCCAAACAAAATTTCAGTGAAATGTAGAACCTTTACTTTGTCAGCTCAAGTTGCTATTGAATTTGAACCTTTACAAGATGATGAACAACATTTACGCCTCTCATTTTAGTGGATGCCTTACGCAAACCAGATCGTCCAGTTTATTTCCATCCATCTTGTACTGTGACACCCCTTTCATTTGGATGTAGTGCTCCCTCGCTTCCTTTCTCAAGCTCCTTATTGGCATCACTTCCCATTTCTTGTAATTTGACTTCTTCCTGATCTCACTCATGTCCGGAGATCCCGAGACAGGTCCTTTTCTCGGGTCTGCGTTCCCCCACACTTTACAGTTACCGAATTGTCCTAACCCATCCCTCTTCAAACTAGCTGGCTGTTGGCTCCTTTGTACGCGTAAGGCAGCTGCATGAGCCCGGCTTATCATTTCACGACTTGGTACACTTGACCAGTCCTCCTTTCTCTGGGATCTCATAGGAGAATGGATCCGGATTACCTGCCAAGCATGAACTCATCAGCCAGATCGCAAAAGGGTTTAAGATGTCGAGCAAATAGAAATAAGTATTTAAGTGATTATCTGTACACCAAGACACTCTAGAAGTTGATAGTATGCCCTTCCTTGAAGTGGGTTGTGCCCTTTCCTTGGTGTGGAAAAGTATCGCGTCCTATATTGATCATACATATATAAAATGAGGAAACATGACTCTCTAGAAGCATATTTATCAGATTCAAAGTATCAAACATGGCATTTCCAGATTACTAAGCAAAATTATTATCAGATTCAAAGTTCCAATCTCCTAAACAGCTTTGGAATGCAAGTATTAGCAATATGGATAAAATTTATTTAGGATACTTGCCACTCTGTGTATCCAGGATCAACGGTGAAACCATATATGTCAACGATATCACACATGGACAATGCTAGTTCAATAGATTTCATTCCTGTTCCTTTGGCACCTCTGCGTAGGACGATTCCTTGGAAAAGATAAACAGGGTTTGGTATACCCTGTTACAAAATAATTCAAAGTCGTATGAGAACACTCTGTAACCCATGTAAAAGCGACTGCAAGAATTCCACGTTCAGTCTCTTCAATTATGTTATTGAAGAGGCACTGTTAGTCTGTTACAAACGACTACAGTGGAAGTTTAGGAAAAAAAAAAAATTAGTGATGGAGAAAAAAACAAAGGAAACAGTAATCATACCTTTATCATTTCGTTGAAGTCTCGGTGGGTCACACTTTTTATTATAAGCACCTCATTGTCTGCAGTAAATGACAGTAACAGAAGGGTTACATCAGACGGGCAAAGCTATAATGAGTGCTTGAAGAAAACAAATCATAGGATGCAGATTAACTTTTCAGTCTAATATGAGTACTAACCAGACCCATTGAGAATCTTAACCATGTTACGAGCTGCACCACGAACAACTAGTCGGAAATCCCTTTTCAGTCCTACGTACTTGGCGTACTTCTGCAACAAAGTTAACATGGATATAAGCAATCCCAGCAACGAAATCACAAATCATGTCTAAACGGCAATCGGTAAAGTCAAAGAAATTACAAATCAGAGTGTTAAGACATATAACTACCTCATTAACGGGAGCTTCATTGTCTCTAAATACAGCATCATGACTGTCAATCTCTGCTCCGAACTCTGTTTTTAACAGATCTCCAGAATTTCCAACAACAGCACATTTATGAAACTGCCGTGGGTGGAAAGGAGGCTTCGCAGGAAGGATCACATTAAGATTCTCCTCACACAATGTACGATTATAACACTTATCAGCTCCCCTGAAAACCAAAAGACCAAAGAGCTCAAATAGAAAGATCAAATGGCACAAGCAAACCATTAGACAAGACGTTTAGGATCATACAGCTGTGCAATTCTCATAGCTGCATAGTCCAACCATCCATCAGGGCGTACATCGAGGTATTCTCTTGTCAAAACTGTAGTCATATTGCGGTACTGCATTACTCAGAGGCATTAGAATCCTAGGAAGTTCTCAAACAAGAAAATCTAATCAGAGAAAGAAAGAAGCACAAACCTGCTCCCATAAGAGAACTGCCTCACAAACATTATACTTGAACTCCAATGCTTCAAAAACTTTAAATTGTGCATTGTACTGTCATTGAAAAACAATAATGTAAAGGTGAAAAGAACTTGATCACTTTATAACAAATGAAAATCTCAAAAAGAAACCATACAAATGTAAACATACCCAAGTGCTGTTAGTGCCTTCAGGGAACTTGAGGATCAAATTGCAGTGATCAATAATATGGGCAGAGAGTCCAAGCCCTCTGTTCGCCTGCATATACAGCCTATAACATTATTCTGACTCCCAATACAGCTTCCAAACTACAATATATCATCAAAATCCCATGACATGGGCTCTTCCAACACAAAACTTAGCAGACGAGCTTCCAGATCAGTATATTTGTTAACTTCCACACTAGAAGGTGGCATAAGGTTAACCTTACTAGAACAGTAAAATTGGTAGAGAAATCTCATACTTTGATCCCATTGTACATAGACTAAGAAAATGTATTCAATTACATCACAACAATAGAAATATCCAGGATCAAAACTAGTGCACAAGAAGACACATCCAAATCCAAAATGAAGAATCCATAAAGAATTTGTATAATCAAAGAAATCTGGGAATGGAGACAAACCACGCACTGTTGAACACTGGACTGAAAACCTGACAAGATCTGGATATCTTCCTGTTGAAGATCTAATTTACGAGTATTACTAGCTGCGAGATGAACAGCCAAAATCGTTAGTTACTCGAACAATTCAAGACGAGAGGAAGTGTTATGGGAAAAGGAAAGAGATGGAAAGGTTTTCGCGATGGAAGACCTGCGAAGAAGGAAGATTGGATGGAGAAAAGGAAAACGGAGAAAACTGCGACGCCGCAAAGAACTTGAAGAAATGGCAGTTTCCGGCCAGCTTGGTGAGATCTCATTCTTCAACCATGAAAGAGCGAATCCAACGAAGCAGGCGAGTGAATGAGTGAGTGATGAGTGATCGATCGATCGATCGAAGAGGAAACTGATGCCGCCGGAGATACTTCTAGTCACGACGCCGTTGCAAGATCTATATAATCCAAGGACCAACTACGCAAATAAAAACTCTCACGTGACTTTTCGGACCCAAAAAATGAATCTCACGTGACCTTAAATTATATTTTTCGTGGTGCATTTACAAACTTTTTACGCCTAAATTTTTGTAACCCTTTTGTCTTAGTTTAGATAGAAACAACAACTTGTCACTTGTAGATTTAGCCATTTACTCGGAAATAGTCATATTAAAAAAGCAAAACTTGTCTCTACACATATGATCAAACTTAAGTATACAAACAACAAACAAGGGAGGATCCATCTCAAATCGAAGAAGAGAGCAAGAGTTGAGCAGTATTGTGTTCATTCTCGACGAAAGGATGATCATCCGCGATACAATCATTTTCACAAGATTGGTGGTCGACACTCAAGAACGAGCTGCCTCTTCCTCTGTTCGTTTCAGAATGTATTACGAAACTCGAGCTCCCAAATCCTGTGATCCGACCAACGCTTTGCTTACGGGTTCTTTCTCTCTCGTCCTTGAGAAACATGTCATCTTCAAGCAATCTTAGTACCTTGTCGGCTATGTTTCGAACTTTTACACCACAGTCGAACCCTCTCTCATCGATCCACTCGGTATTTATAATGGCATCTTCAATAATTACTCTCTCGTGTTGAAACTCATTGAATATACTTAGCGGGCCATTGATCAACAAGTGGTTCAACATTGACAACGTGTTGTAGATGCCGCGCCATTCCCTTCTATCAAACGTTACCATTCTAAAATATAAAAATGCGTACAAAAGTTATTTATAGACTCTAAAATAGTTACTCTTCCTCTTTTGTCGACACTAAATGTTTTATTTTAATAACATGATGAACTTCATAACTATATATTTTTATCGGGTTCTAATGGTTTAAATGGTGATCTTTTGTAATTTATGGTGTAGGTTTGTATTGATGGATTTACGAGAAAAGATGAAATTGTTACTGGTGGTTAGATAGATGATAGTATAAATTATAAGTTGTTCTGCAGCTTATATGAAAGTGAGGCAAAATATATAACCTTTGACGTAGAATCCTAACGATCCTTTGGAACTGGTCAACCTCAAAAGAAGCTCTTGTTATGACCGCCATGGAACGTGCGTCTATTAGCGATTGAGCAGTACTCCCCGTAACTTCTTCTGTCAATCTTCAATTTGGACGGTTTAACGCAAAAACCCGTTAGTATTCAAGAGTTATCTTCTAAAATACCATAATTTATAACTACTTAAAAAGTTACCTTATACTATTAGATTTAAGCTTAGTAGGAACGATTTCTATAAATTTAGTAAATATTACTCACAATTCCTCTTCAGTAACATCTGTTACGGCCAGACGAGCAGTCTTGATCTTTTCCTTGATGAAGAAAGAAGCTTGCTTCTTAAGTTCATGGAACACCGGATTTTGCACAAGCTTTGACATCTTTAATTTCTTGATGCTCGGTCAATGAACAGAACATAACCAATATATATGTATGTATAGATCATTCTCCTGAGTCCTGCCTTCAAATATATAGAGAAGTACCTTATCAGAAATGCAATACGTAAGAGAAACAACAACTCCACTATACCTAGAACAAAATAACCAACCACTCTTTGAACGTCAATGGTATAAATGATAAACAATTAAGGGATGTGAGGAAGAACGAAATAGTTATACATCTATACATGCAATCAAAGTGTTAAGAGATTAATTAAATGCAATCAAAGTGTTAAGAGATTAATTAAATGCAGTAACAACTTCGTTAAAAACATTGGGGTAAACATTAACATGGACATCATATGTAAATAAGTTACTGTACTTCTCTTTTGGTTTTATGAACCTCGATATATAAATATTGAACAAGTAAAATATCTAATTAAGTATATTTTAAAATAAAGGGAATATAATTTTACTTGTACAATTGTAAGAAATGAAGTGTGATATGCAATAAAGGTTAAAGCATATTTAGATGCAATCAAAGTGTTAAGAGAGATTAGATACAAGTAAAGTGTAGAAAGATTATTGTATAAGTAAAATAAAAACTTGGTTAAAACATTAGGGTAAACACGTACTGAGCCACGTAACAGATGATATAAACCATACGTATAACGAACGAACCATATCTAATGATGATTATGGTATGGAATATAATTTTGTTATGGTATGGTATGGAATAGTATAGTATCGGTTCATTATGGTATGGAATATAATTTTGGGTTTTTGATTAGATTGAATCAATCAATGAGGATTATGGTGTGGGTCAGCCAAAAAGCCCACACACACACATAGACAGATAAAGACGAATTAAAGGGAAACATGAGTTTCCTTCTTCTCCTTCTTCTTCCCTTTTTCTCAATCAAAACAAAAGGATAAAAAAAAAAAAAGGCGTTTCTTTCTTTCTCTATCATCATCTGTTGTGAAATTCAAATTCCAGTGAGAGACAGAGAGAGAGAGCATTCGAAAAATCCAGCTCCCAACATCGTCGATTTCTCAAAAAGCCCAACTTTTTTCCCCCAATTTCACGAATCGCTTCCGTGAGTCAATATCTTCGTTTTTGAGGGATTATAGTTTTTTTCTTGCTGGCAGCATCTAAAACGTTATGATGGGAAGTAAAAGAGAAGAAGAGAGGAACGAGAAGATCATCCGTGGTCTTATGAAGCTTCCTCCCAATCGTCGTTGTATCAACTGCAACAGCCTTGTACTTTTACTCACTCTCTCCCTTTCACCTTTTTATTTATTTTATAAAGGCCTAATTGGTTCGAAATGGTTCCTGTGAGTGTCTTTTTTTGTATCAACTGAGTTTTGGGCTGATGGGTTTCGTTGCTATTGTGTTTGACTTCAGCTACTGTGTTATCATTTCGATTATCTTTTTAAAGTTTTGTTTTTTTTGGGGGCTTTCGTTTGTTTCTTCTAGGCTAGTAAATGTTTTGATTATGTCCCTTGACAGGTTCTTTAAGTTAAGTTTATCTGAAAATCCAAGTGAACTACTTGCTTTCCGAATAGGGAAATTGAAAAGCTAAATTTTTTTTTTTCCTTTGATTTGGATTTAGTTTCATTGTAGCTATTATAGTAAGGCTTGATGATACTGATGCAGGGCCCTCAATATGTTTGTACGACTTTCTGGACTTTCGTATGCATGGCTTGTAGCGGGATACAGTGAGTACCTTCCTCTTTCTTTCCAACTTATCTATATACTTTATTTGCAAACTATTCCGGACACCCCCTCTCCGTGTTCCCTTCTTATGCTGCTTTCTTATCTTATTCTTCTGATTTACTTCATCGTCCTACTTCTACTGTTGAGTTACCAGAATTTTTTAAAGTGGCAATAAGTAACCTTTTTGTTTAAGTCATTCAACATATTTTCGTAGTTGATATATTAGTTTGAGTGCTGATGGTTTCTTATGGTCATCCCACGGTCAAGTTTTCTGCTATATTGTAGTGCTATTGAGTGAAAATTATCAGTTTAAACGTTCTGCAGACAAGACTAACAAATGATCCCATAGAAACATGAATGATGCGTTATCTTACAAAATACACTTTAGATGCCTTCTATCACATGTTTGATTGTTTTTGTGTGCTTTCATTTTATTCTGTGCACCTGTCGTCGACATATTGTGAACTAAGTTTTCGACATTAGTTGTTGTTCACTTGTGCGTTTTGTTTCATGCACCTGATTTCGTCGACACATTGTGAGCTAAATTTCGACATCATTATAGTTTGTGGCGGACGTGTGCGTTTTATTTTATTCCTACTGTAACATAACAAAATAATCTCAATCTATTCTGTGGCTCCCTTTTTATTTATGTATTTTGTCTTGATTTATATTTTTGGGTGCAACTCTTATATGAGACTTGTTTTCATGGAAAAGGAAATATATGTTTATTTAGTATTAGAACCGTAATCTTAGGTATATACGGAAGTATTTCTTTCTACAGCTACGCATCTTTACATATGCGGTTAATAGGTTTCTCTTGATGTATATTTAAGTTTAGGGTGGTGTGCTGTGCATTTTTGTTTTATCTAAGGCACACTGCCATGATGCAGTGAATATGTTCCCACCTTTTCTTTTTCTCTCATAGTTTCAGTTATTTACCATTGATTTTATGGAATAAACTACAGCCGTGAATTTACTCATCGTGTGAAGTCTGTATCAATGTCAAAGTTTACTTCTCAAGAAGTTGAAGTACTTCAAAATGGTGGTAATCAGGTAGAATTGATGCTATAGTCTCAGTTTTTAAATGTTTATGGAGATATATGTTTCCCTCTGTCGCTTATGTGAGTTTTCCATTTTCAGCGTGCCCGAGAAATATATTTGAAAAATTGGGACCATCAACGCCAGAGACTTCCAGAAAACAGGTTTATATAATTAGCTTTCGTTGGTATTCATGATAGAGCAGAACAAATTATGGTTTCTGTTATAAATCTTGTTAAGACCCATGAAAATATACTGATGTTGTTTCTTTGGCAGTAATGCAGATAGAGTTCGCGAATTTATCAAAAGTGTGTATGTGCAAAAGAAATATGCAGGTGAAAATGTGACGGACAAGCCTCCGCAAGATAGTCAGGCAAGATCTAGTTTCTTTTTCGTCATTTAAAAAATTATAAATCATAGCTTGCTTAATTTTTTAGGTAATGATTTGCTAAAATGTATTTAAGTATTTTGTGAAACTTTTGGTCTAAATGGGTCCTGTCACTAGTACCTTTCTTTTTCATTTTAAGAGAAATTTTTATACTTGAAGTTTCTAATCTAATAATATTAGGGATTTTAAGGTTATCAATTTTGCTCTGAGGGCGAAGGTTGTCATATTGGTCTTCTAATATCTGATGCTTAATGTTTTTTTTTGACTTGCTATAAATTCAACATGTGCATGCATGCGGAGACCATTTATTTATATTTCTTTACCTGTAATACAATTGACAGGGGCATGGAAGTTCTGAAAGTGTGACTCGAAGGGCCAACTCGTATCATTCTTACTCCCAAAGCCCTCCTTACGATTATCAGTATGAAGAGCGCCGTTATGGGAAAGTACCCTTGGGATTTACCGGCAAGTCTGCTTCAGTGAAAGGGCTTCATGCCAAAGCCTCTAGTTTTGTATATAGCCCTGGACGTTTTAGTGATCATATGTTTGAAGACCAATTCGCAAATGAGGGCTCTGCGCCAAGGGCTTCAGATTTTTCTGTTTCAAGTGGAGGAGATCCGTTCAGGTCTGATACACAGTCCCCAAATTTCCAGCAGGAAATTGAATTTCGTAGTCCCCAGTCTCACCACTCAAATGCCCCTCCAAGTGAAAATTTATTTCCAGGCAGGCAACATCAGGTAATAACAACCTACATCCTCTAGAATGTTTGTTTGTTAGATTTGAAAATCATCCTCTTGTGGGAAAAGTGATTTCACTGATGTTCCAACTTCTCAATCTTTCTTCAACTTCTTTCTCCAGAGAACTACATCTTCTGGGAGTGCCAGATCAGTTGAAAGTAATTCCATGTCTATCAAGTCATATACCTCGAGTGGCTTAGGGGAAGGCGTACCTGAAAGTGCAGGAAACCAGAAACCTTCAATAGCACCCCGATCTACTCATGTTCCTTTAGTAGCAGAGGCTCCTATTGATTTGTTTCAGTTGCCAGGAGCGCCAATGGCTCAATCTGTCAGTACAGTTCAACCTTCTATAGCACCCGGATCTCCACCTATGCAATTTCATCAACCTGTACAGACGTACTCATCCACCCCAACAGATTTGTTTGCTGGAAATTTGGGTCAGCAATCTACTTCAAGACTGCCAGACGTGTCTGCGCCTAAGAACGAAGGATGGGCTTCTTTTGATAATCCCATGCCTTCTGCAAAACCTACAAACGTTATTAGCTCCTCTGGAGTTCCCCAGTTGGAAGTAAAAGATGAAGGAATCCCACAGCCTAGCACGAGCATGCAATGGCCACCATATTCATCAATTGTGGACCAGCATGCTTTGTCGATATCAAGTCCATGGCAGGATGATCTCTCTGATGTTGTTAAAAATGTTACTGTTACCCCGGTTAGTCTTAATTCTCTATTCTTCCTTTTCGATTACATCAATTTTTAGGACAATACTTGATGTGCTATCACATCCTAGACATTGAAAATGATACTTCTTTTGTTCATAAAAATTGTGATGATCCAATTCATCTTGGCTGGGCGAACCAAATGGTCTCATATCTTATGTATGTAGTTAGGAAAGCTGTGTAGTCTGACAAATAAATTCTGTAATTAGCATTCCACATTCACAAGATTAGCATACATACTAGGGAATGTGATGAACTAACTCTTACCCCGCGTGTTTTGAGCAGCCGTGGAATGCCTTTCCCGACTCTATTGAGGCCAGTCCTTTTGACAGTGGTACGAATACTCACCCACTGGTAGATGGAGCAAGTACTTCGCCATCTAACATTGATCAACAGCATTTGGAACCACAAATTGTAGAGGTTTTTCCCTTTTCCCTTTATCATGTCAGTGTATTCTGGATGAATCTCACTATTGATTCCTCAATGATGATGACAAGTCACAGAAATTAAGCAATGGTGTCACCCAAACTGCCAGATTCCCTGCTGGCTCTTCTGGTTTTGATTTTCCAGGGAACATTGTCATGGCACCAGTATACTTCTCTCTTATGGTTCCAGTTATCTTTGCAGTTTTCTCCTATATGCTTATTGAGTATTGACTATCTTTCAAACTTGCCTATCCGTTGTTTAATCTTTCATCGACTAAAACCTTCATTCGCAGGAAGAAGCTTGGCAGCATGTAATCGAACAAAAGTCAGCCAATCCATTTGATCTCCCCTATGATTCCGAGTTTGACTCAAATGATATGGTATGTTGATCCCTGTTCACGCATATTTCTTGCAATCATATCAGTTCTCACACCATCATTTGTATGCAATGGTGTAGTCAATGTTGTTAGAAACTAGAGAACCTAAAATATCCAAGTCGGATGACGACTTCAAATTTTGGTCAGGGTAATTACATAGTTATTTTTTGTAGATATGTATTATGCGGATTTGATAAGAAACAAAACAGTATTCCTTTCTTAATTTTCCAAACCAAAGAGGCCTAGGCATGAGTTCTAGAGAATCCCCTACTTTCCCAAGCTCAGTATCTATCCAAAAGACTTGACCACCCTTTCTGTTTTTCCTCCTGACCATTTAAACCATCTGAGCTGTTGAGCTTGCAACAATTTTACTCATAATTCTAATTATGAACTGACTAAAAGCCTCTTTTTTCTTTGTATATATGCTTCTTATAGACTATAAGATTATATGCTTTGTTTTTGGCATGTGTCCATGCACTTATTTCACATTATATGTCTGTTCTATTTACAGTAAAAATTTCTTCGATGTTGATCATGCCTCATTTTTAGGATAACCTTTTAATGTAGCTCATCTTAGCTTAGAGTTTGATAATATTTGCAAAGTGTATATGGCATCATGGTTCATTTGATAAAGCACAATATAGATTGTGGACGATGCCCTGCATTAAGTGTGTATTTATGAATACATCAGAAGATGCCTTGCAAATTCTATGATTAACTTTTTCGTGGTTGTATTTAATGCCAGTTCTTAGACATGAGTTCGTTACAAGAAGCACTGCCTGATATCCAGACACCACCGACCTTCCTTAATGATGTTTCACAACCGTGGCTAGTTCCAGACTCTGTACCCTCATACTTACCTGCTCCAGCAGTCGCACAAGGTAATATTACTTTCATACTTATACCCTTCTGTTTATTACAGTCCTGCAAAAATTTTAGCATCTCACTATTTTGCATGAAATATCAAACACAAGTGAGTATCCCATGTTAAGCCCCCTTCAAAATATTGCTTTAAGAAACTTACTTCTATCACGTTAGGTTGAGTTGGATATATTCACACGAGGGGGGAAAAGAAACATTTATGGTTGTGCAGTCAGACTACATATATCTTCAAATTTCAACTAAAAACCTCTTGAAAACCCTATTGAAAGCCCCATCCTCGGAAACTTAAAGGCCTTTGTAGGTTATCTAATTTCTTGAAAAACTTATGCAGGTGGCTTAAAATGTATGGCAGGGCAAGCATCAACATCTCAATTGCAGTAAGTTTCACAGTGTGATAATTTATATGATTCTGCAATGCAATGAGTGAAGAATCTACGAAGTCCTTTATTCATTAATGCTTCCATGGAATAGTAATTTGCCATTGAAGAAAAGATAAAAACCATAATCCTTATATTTTTGTTTCTGTGGAGCTTATCTTTTATCTTATTGCCTAATATGGATGTAGGAATTCTGCTGCACAAGGCCCTGTTGCTTCTACTGGAGGCAATCCATTTGCTTAGGCACACCTAGGTCTGCTTCATCGTCTATGTCTAGATGCTTCATCTTTCTTATTCACCTTCAATTGATGCCTTCCATAATATTTTTTTTTCCCAGAAAAAAAAAAAGAAACCAGCCTTATTGTGCATTGTGTTTGTTTCATTGTTCGGAACCAACTTCAGCTGTATGTGACCTTTGATATTGAGTGTATTTTCAAGTGGACATGAGTAATCACATAACTGGGCATGATTAAGTCGACTAGACCAAGAAGCAAAATTACACGAAACAAACTCATAAAGATGCATGCCACCTGACTCAAAAGCTTAGATATCTTCTGATTGCAGTAATAACATAATTAAAAAATATTTGAAATCTTAATTACATTGAAATGACTTTAGTTCTTATAAGTAAAAACACCAACCTTCTAGTGACTTATTTTTTTCTTCTAATTTATTTAGAAACTAGGAATTGTATTTTGGTTGTGAACAAGTGCATTTCCTTGTTCGTGAAATCGCCTAAACGCACCTGTATTCATTCCATGGGGACGGGGCAGGCCGGGCAGCTGCTACCTCTATATGTTTTTTCATCAACAATAAATAAATTGTTAATATTGTTGTATATAAAATAAACATATTGATAATGCTACAAAATGTATTAATTAGTTAAACTAGCGATGAAGGTAAGTATTGTCCAAATTAAAATTAGGACCACAGATAGATCAATCCTAAAGTTTTCCGTCAAACCTGAAATGTCTACATCACATTTGCTTAATTAGCAGAGACATGTTTTGACATTAGCAGTTTTTTCCCATAGAATATTGCTCAACCCTAAAAACATATTTGCTCCATTCATTTGAAACAACAGCACAAGGTGCAATACATGGATAAAACCAGCATAATCAGGATATCATTTACTAGTCCCACTATAATTTTTGGTTAATCAGAACATCATCAAGTTTGTCGTCATCCCAACAACAAAAGGCTCCATCAATAACCGCGTCAAGAAGTAGAAAACAACTCCCAACATGATGGATATGGGAAGAGCAGGCAGAGCTCGGTTGTACACTGACAACAAAATTAGAGTGCACCCAAGTCCCGAGATGATCGCAAGGTAACAGGCGTAAACCGTCATCAGATCATACATTGCTGCCCTACCAACAAGCACACTGTAGAATATAAAGTCTCCAAGACCAAGTTTTATGCCTCTATTTGAGCTGTCGACATAGTTATCCAACTCCTCCAAACCTCTTGGTTCTTCCCTATTATCTCCCCAGCCCATCAACTCAACAAGAGGAGACATTTCTTCATCTATAACAGTATCTCTATCTTCAATATTTCCTCTGGTTCCAACTGCGGTTGAGTGCTCTGAGGATATGGCAGATGCAAAGTGTCCTTCCCTGGGATTTCCAACTACAGGTGACCTCTCAACAACGTCTCTGTTTCCGTTACCATTACCATCTACATTGTCTATATCTCTCACCGCAACAGCATTATAATCCAGATTATGAGAATTTCCCATTCCAAGTTGGGTTGCATCATGATTCCGTACTGCTTGCAGCTCAACCGATCCAGAATCTGAAACACCACCACCACCACCACCACCACCACCACCAACCAAAGCCCTTAAACTCGAGCCATGGTTTCTCCCTTGGTTGCCTGAGGAGACAGTGGGCCTAGCTTCATAAACCATAGCAGGAAGTTCCTCATCTCGGCTTGAAGCCAGCTCGACCAATAGCTTAAGTGGACCACCAGGTGCCAAAACAGCAACCAAATCATACAAAGCTAAAGCCACCAAGATAAACCATGTAGTCCATTCAGGTAATTTGGTAAACCAAGCTGCAACAACTATCCCCATAACAACCATATAACACTGTCTCAACACAATTGGTATTCCACCAGCAAACACAGACAAAGTCCCCAGGATGGTGAAATTGAAAAGCAATATGAAGCAGGTGATGGAATCAACAGGAATTGAGAAATGCTGGATAATCGATAGGAAAATTGCACCTCCCATCGTACCTGAGAAACAATAATCCAGAACAAAATCAACATTGAATTCGAATAAACCCTAAGAAGAAGAAGTGAAGGAGGAAACAAAATTGGTACCTAGGACGAAGAAGGCGGAGAAGCGCATGTAATGCTTGAGGAAATTGGTGAAGTTGTAGTAGAAGAGGAGAACAAGGATGAAAGTGACGGCTGCAACGAGGACGACGAAGACGATGGCGTTGGCGAGGCTACCTTCGAGCTTGACGGTGGCGGAGTCGGAGGGATTCTCGATGTATATGAGGTTGGCGGCGGTACGGATCTGAGGGTCGGAGGTAACGGAGAGAGAGTAGGTGAGAAGGACGACGAGGAACATGCAGATGGAGACGGGAGCCATGACGCCGATAATCTCAACTCCGAGAGAATCGAGGATACTAGAAGAATCCATCGTTATCAAATTTGAGGGATCTTTGGCTACGCCATTTTTGTGGGGGTTCTAGAGGAAGCAGAGGAGAGGAGGGAAACGAGAGGGTTACTTCTGTGAGTCTTCTTCTTCTTGTGACCAGCAGCTCCTTTACAATGCTTAATTGTATCTCATTAGGGACATTTTTCTATGTTTATATTTACATAATCATAATTTATCTACATACAGTATGTTCATATTAAAGCTTTTTAAATATATATTTAATTAAAATTTTCAGTTTTGTCGTGTTGTTGAAACAAATTGGGAATAAAAACCCTCTCCGATCAAACCTCAAAGAACCTAGAAAGAGAAATGTCCGCAAACGAAATACCCGACGAGCTATGGAGAAGGATCCTGGAGGTTGGCGTAAAGTCATCCTCTTTCTCCTACAAAGATCTCTGCTGCATCTCCATCTCCTCTCGCCGTCTCCGCCGTTTGTCCTCCGATGATTCCCTCTGGGACCTTCTCCTCTTCCATGATTTCCCCACCCCCACTATCTCTGCTTCCTCTTCTCAACTTCCCACCAAGTTTATCTACAGGACTAGGTATTCTTTTTTTTTGATTCAAAATTTGTGTGTTTATGAGGCTCCTTGTGTTGTGTCACGGCGTGTGAGTTTTCAAGCTCTACGAGTGTGGTGGATAGGTTTGAGAGGGACAAGGAGAGGAAATTAGCTGCCCATAGGAGAGCTCTACTCAGGAAGGAGAGTGAGATTTCTGAATGGAGACGGAGGATTCGTGAATTGGAGGCTCGATTGACTGAAGAGGCTGAGAGGTTACAGTCTGCTTCTCGGGAATTTTCAGATTTGCACAAAGCGAGGTACTCCCAAACCATTCTTATCATTTTCGCATATTTTATAAGCTCCAACTCTAAAGCAGATTGCTTCTTCTGTTGTGATAGTTTGAAAAGATGATTCTTTGTTGATCAAAAGCAAAAGGAGTTTGTTCTACTGTTCTTGCCTCATTCATCCTTTTGATGTTATTTGTTGTTGTCTGTCTCAGGCAAGCATCAGTAGCTCTGAACGTTTGGCAGCCAGAGGTCGTACGTGGAAGACAGAGACAATTGGTTGAGCAAAACGCTGTTCCAGTTGAGGGTCGATTGCGTGCACTTGAGATGGAGATAAAGTTATGCAAGCAGCAAATCATGGGTGTGAATAGGGCTCTTGTGAGTATCAGTTAGGGTATTCCAATCATGTTCCACGCTTCCTCTAGTTGACTTTCTAATTCTCTTAAATTATTTTTTCCGTAATTGCAGAAGGAGGTAAAACAGCGATATGACATAGCCGTAAAAGAGCTAGAATCCATGAAGTATCATCCTTTACGAGATTACAAGTCGATAAGCAGTGGTGACCAAGGAAGTAATAGCAAGACGAAGAAGATGAAAACGAGCATTAACTATAGTGGAGACCAAGTAAGTAATGGCAAGAGGAAGAAGCTGAAAACGAGCATTATCTGTAAGTTTTTGAACATTTCCAACTTTTCTTCATGTAGTAGTGTTGCCGAGAAATACTATTCTTACTGTCCAAATATAATCAATAAGTATGTTCCTGAAAATCTGCTTGTTCTTCAAAGTATGACACAATGCAATGCAGAAGAGTTTTATGCCGATATGGACTGTTTGAAAGTATGATATGGAGCAATATTATTGCAATCTCATCGATGAGTAAATGTTGAATGTTTAAAATTATAGATTTAAATTATGAATCATGGTTATCTAATCAGTGGTATCGATAATGATTTTTTAATATACTTGTGAACACGTGTTGCCTGGATTCCGGTAAAGCAGTTCCAGCGATACACAGAAACGAGGACAAGCTGTTACACTCGGAATCAGAATGATGGTTGGCTGCCCCATTCCACAGAGAGACAGAGCGCTGAGAGTTGTTGTTGTTGTATTGGTTGTTGTTTGTTTTCCAATTAGATTTGCAGGAATAAAGCTGAAATTTTGTCACAGAAGAGAATGTGGTGTGGCCTACTTTGTAAGTTTGGTTGATATGTAGGTCTTACAATATCATGAATGAAGATAAATTTGGTTAAGAAGTACAAAACCCTTGGTTCTATTTGTTTACAAGTCTTATGATGAATGTGTTGATATGGAAGAATGCTAAGGAATGGTTTCATGATCATTGAACCGTAGAGAAAAAGATTATACATACAGAGACTCATGCTAAGCAGTAAGCACACTAGACTAGTTTGGATTTGCGTTTCGGAATCTCCCGCTCAAAATCTGCGGAACCTATAAGTATATGGATTTACTGATATGTACATCTCGTTTTCACTCTGGTAATTAATTTTTACTTTTACATTTTTTTCACCCCATTAGCCGCGTATAATTATTCAGCGTGTGGGGCCCGATGGCGACGTGTCACATTTTCTCGTTTCTCTTAATGCGTTCTTCATCTTAATTGGATAATTTATCAAAAAGGTCAAAACAGTGGCATAATTGTAAATCCTGAAAAAACTTAGTCTCTCCTCCTTTAACTCGCCGGCTAAGTTTCCGTCACTCCCACCACTTTTTTGATTTTGACCAACGGAAGAAGAATCTAAAGAGAGCGATGAAGCATATTTTCAAGAAGCTTCACCGTGGTGGGAATCAAGAGCAGCTCAATCGAACCAACGATGCTGTTCCTCCATCCGATCAGAATCCAATTCACGCTTCTTCTGCTAATCCTCCTCAAGCTACCCCTTCTTCTGTCGCCGAGACGGTTCCGGTCACCGGAGCTACTTCTTTGCTGACTTCTCCTTCTCCTACAGCTGCTTCGAACCGTGCCGATTACATGTCTTCTGAGGAGGAATTTCAAATTCAGTTAGCCCTAGCGATCAGTGCTTCGAATTCGCTCTCCAGTGAGGATCCGGAGAAGCATCAGATCCGAGCGGCCACCCTTATGAGCTTAGGAAGCCATCAACGGATGGAGTCAAGGAGGGATTCATCGGAGATGCTCGCCCAGAGGTTATCGAGACAGTACTGGGTTAGTCTTCTCTTGTTATCTTGTCAAATGCTGAATTCTCTCTTTATGTTTATCGAATCTCCAGTCATAATTAATTTCCTCTCTGAAGATTTGGCCTTTATAGAAAGGCTTTAGTTTACCGTAATTATGTGGGCCAAATGTCTTGCCGCTTTGGTACTGCCTCCATGATCTTACATGAATAACATTCATTGAATGATTCCTAGGAATACGGCGTGCTTGACTATGAAGATAAAGTTGTCGATAGTTTCTACGATGTGTACAGTCTATCCACGGACTCAGCAAAGCAGGGAGAAATGCCATCGCTGGAAGATCTTGAAAGCAATCATGGAACCCCTGGTTTTGAAGCTGTAGTTGTAAATCGACCCATTGACCCTTCCCTTGATGAGTTGCTACAGATTGCACAATGCATTGCACTGGATTTTCCTACTACCAGTGTTGGTGTGCTGGTACAGAGGCTGGCTGAACTTGTCACAGAGCATATGGGTGGATCTGCAGAAGATTCCAGTACTGTATTGGCAAGGTGGACTGAAAAAAGCAGCGAGTTCAAGGCTGCATTAAATACTTGTGTATTCCCTATTGGATTTGTAAATATTGGTATCTCAAGGCATCGTGCTCTGCTTTTCAAGGTAATTTTCTAAACCTTCTTCTTGGATTTACTCTCTTGGTTAATCCTACTTGTGGCTAGTAATGAAATCCTTGACTGAGTGGCCACCTAGTAAAACGAAGTTTAATTGAATTCATATGTGATGGTTGACTGAACAAATTCCTTGTGCTGTGAATTGAATACCGAGATTTTTTTGTTGTATATATTAAAACAATGAGAACCTCTTGCGTTGGATTCTGCCCTAATTCACTGCTTGTGGTACTTCAATCTCAACTGATCTCTGTTAAGTAGATCTGACTTGATTGATTGCCTTCTGCCTTGCTTGAATCAGACATCTACAACTATTTTTTTGTACCTAAGTAGATTTCTTGCTGCTTATGCTCATATATCTTATTTGATCATGGAAATTAATTCGTGGACAGTTTACTTCTGCCAATTTAGGTTTTGGCAGATAGTGTCAGGTTACCTTGTAGGCTGGTAAAAGGTAGCCACTACACAGGTAACGAGGATGATGCTGTGAACACAATAAGACTGGAAGATGAAAGGTTATTGTTTATCCTTTTCACTATGATTCCAGTAAAGAAACATTTTTTGGCAAAGATGTAACATATTTTCCCTCTTTTCAGAGAGTACTTGGTTGATCTTATGACAGATCCTGGGACCCTTATACCTGCTGATTTTGCAAGTGGTAGGGATTCTAACGTTGAGTCATATAACTCACATGGAAACAAATTTCCCACTGCTCAGTTGTCAAATGAATTTGGGCATTCAGCGCCAAGGATGTCAGAGGGTGAAGGCAGTAGTCAGAGTTCTATGGCCAACAATAATTCTTCTTTGGATAGAAGGCCAGAGGCTGAAAAGGCAGATTCCTCTACCCCAAAGCTGGGGCCACTTCGGAATGTCGATTTGAGCGCTTCACCTTCTAGCGTAACTAGTTCTAGTCAGTTGGAGAATATTTCCTCCACAGCAATTGCAAAGGGGAATCGAGGAGCCATAAATGACTGTTCAAGAACGAATATGAATATAGTTCCATACAATCAAAACAGTGAGGAAGACCCGAAAAACCTCTTCGCGGACCTGAACCCATTTCAAAATAAGGGAGCTGACAAGCTGTTTATGCCCACTAAATCAGGTTTGAATAGTGTTGATGACTTTCATCAACAAAAAAATAATCCTCTGGTTGGTAGATCACCTGCACCAATGATGTGGAAGAATTACAGCTGCAATGAAGCCCCAAAGAGAAAGGAGAATAGTTATATGGAAAATTTTCTTCCAAAACTCCACCGTGAACCTCGTTATGGAAACACTAATTCCTCATATGCTACATCGAGCTCCAATGGAGCTGTTTCAACAAATGTGTCTGGCAGAGACAATGCAACATTTGTGTCACCAGTTGCTGCTCCACCATTTTTCACATCCACTGGAAATCAGTTCACACCAAGTATGGTGGAGGATATAAACAGAAACACCAACAATGAACTAGATTTCCAACATAATGCTGCTGCTCTGGTAGATGTACACCAAAATGAATCTCACATCCATGATCATAGAAAGTATACAAGTGATGACATATCAACTGGGTGTGATCTGAGGCTTAAGGATCATGAAAGTACAAGTTCATCGCTTGATTCTACATCCTACCGGAATGATCCTCAAGTTCTTGATGATGCTGATGTTGGTGAATGTGAAATTCCTTGGAATGATCTTGTTATTGGGGAGAGAATAGGATTAGGTAATGTGGTCTGCCAGTTATTTTTTTACTTCATTGAAATATTAATCTAGTTTGTATCTTATTTTCTTTCCTTTTCTGAAGGCAACTAGTTAGTATTTATTGGGAGATTTTTGTACGGCATAGTCCTTTCTACCATTTACAGTTGCTTTCAACTAGAATAGCTATGACATTAACACTATAAGTAGCATATAGCTTTTTTGGAAACCATATGTTCTAATGCTTATTTAATTGTGGTTAGGTTCCTATGGAGAGGTGTATCATGCCGACTGGAATGGCACGGTTAGTTTCTGTAGATACTTACAGTTTTCAGAAGATTAAGGAGCATGTATCTGGCTGTTATTTGAAACTTCAAAAGCTATTAACCTGTAGAATTTGTTAATATTTAGAAGACTTAGGACTATATTTAATGGATGAGTTCAAAGATCTAAATTGCAGCCCCTAGATGCATGTTTGGTTATTAAACAGTCAAAGCAGTTATTGTGTTCATTAAGTGAATAGTCTTTGAAGAGCACTCTTAGATAACTTGTTTCAGTCACTAGCCACAGATGCATCAGGGGCCTCCATGGTATTGTTTTGCATTCTCTCATCAGTATTAGCTGTTGTGTTGTTAGTTTTAAACAAATGCATTCATGGCCCTTCTGTGTATGCCCAAGCTGATTTTCTTCACAGAAAGGTTTCAAGTTTCTTTTTTTTTTGTGTTTGTTATCGGTGGATTTAGGAAGTTGCTGTCAAGAAATTTTTGGACCAGGACTTCTCTGGTGCTGCTTTGGCCGAGTTCAGAAGCGAAGTAAGCCATAAATTCACTTAGTTGTTTTACTAGAATCCTTAGCTGCTAGTGCTTGCAATATTAAATTAGGTCAAAACTCCTCATTACAAGAGGCTAATTAGGGAAGGGATAGCTTACCTTTTTATATGATCTCACTTCTTAACCTGGACTGTATCTGGGTAGCAATGATCTCACTTCTTAACTTGGACAGTATCTGGTTAGCACAATCAAATTATCACTAGTAATTATTGTTTGTAGATTATATCTTGTAATTCGTCCAAAAACGTAAGCATAATACTAGAATCCATAGTAGTGAGAGAGGATCCTTTTCATAAAATTCTCACAATTAATTCTTGGGATCAGGAGGAGGCTACCCATTTTTTTATTTTGGTTGAACCACTATGGCATACGTTGCAGCTGCTTATGTTCGTGCCTTTAGCTTCCCTTATTTTTAATATCCTCTATCTGAAGGTACGCATTATGCGAAGATTGCGTCATCCAAACGTTGTATTCTTCCTTGGGGCTGTTACTCGTCCTCCAAACCTTTCCATTGTCACGGAGTTTCTACCAAGGTTTGTCCCATTTTCTTGCATAAAATCAAATTGTATATGAGATTTTTGAGCCCTCTAAGATTTATTTTCTTTTTGTTTTTCTATTATTGTAGAGGAAGCTTATACAGAATCCTTCATCGGCCCAAATCTCAGATTGATGAGCGGCGCCGAATTAAAATGGCCCTTGATGTGGTATAAAAATAGATCTATATATCGTATTCCACTCCCCCTGGCTTATTTAGTCTAAAATAGTCATTAAATTTCAGACAATAATTACTTTTCAGGCAATGGGGATGAATTGTTTACACACCAGCACACCAACAATTGTTCATCGTGATTTAAAAACACCAAACCTTTTGGTTGATAACAACTGGAATGTTAAGGTAAGTAGACATTATTTTTGAAGCCGTCCAACTAATAGACTTGTTTACTCTGATGTTATATGATTAGAATTTGTTTGGATCTCACTCACCTTGCAGGTTGGTGATTTTGGGTTGTCTCGCTTAAAGCACAATACCTTTTTATCCTCAAAATCAACTGCTGGAACGGTAAGAATACAGATGTCCTTGACCTCACTACTTTTTGATAGACATGCAATTTCCAGCTTGCATGCTTGTAATTTGAGGTATGGGCTTCTATTTCTGATCACAATTCTTGATTTTTGCTAGCCCGAATGGATGGCTCCAGAAGTTCTACGGAATGAGCCATCAAATGAAAAGTGGGTAACTGAGACTCTACTACTAGAATTATAGAACCCATATTTTTACTGTAAACCTATTTACAAGGAGAATGAACAAAAATGGTGGCTGTTTTTACTCAGGTGTGATGTGTACAGTTTTGGGGTAATACTTTGGGAACTAGCAACATTGAGATTGCCATGGCGAGGAATGAACCCAATGCAAGTAGTTGGAGCAGTTGGTTTCCAGAACCGCCGGCTTGAGATACCCAAGGAACTTGACCCTGTGGTGGGAAGGATCATCTTGGAATGTTGGCAAACGTAAGTGATGAAACAAAACTCAAAGAAGTCCGAGAAACTTGGGCCAGGTGAATTAAAATGTGTTCATTAATATGTGTTTGTATGGGCAGGGATCCGAATCTGAGGCCATCCTTTGCTCAGCTGACGGAAGTGCTGAGGCCTTTGAACAGGCTGGTGCTTCCTTCAGCACAGTAATTGCCAACTGTGAATATGTGAAAGACGGTTAAAGATATACTACAATTTTGCCTCACAGGTGCTGCGCAGAGTTATTATACAAAAAAAGCCAGCCTAGATATGATGAGGGAATACTGTATGTAAATGAAATCAATGTACACTATGGTTTTTTTTTTGGGTGTATTTGCTATAGGAAAAGCCGCTATGCTGTGCTTATAATGTCGAAAACATACTCTGTTTCCCTTCCCCCACCTAAAAAACTTCAGCAGCAGTTTATTTTATTATTTTCTTTTACAAAAAGCATCCATTCTATTAATATAATAAGGTTCATTGATGGTTTAATGAAACGCAATCTGTTACCAGTCAAAATTATGATTAATCCCAAACAATAATAGTTCAAGTTCCAAAACCAACTCCTTGGTCCAATGATTTTATGTTAGTGTATGTTAGTATGTAGTAGGCCTTTTAACAAAAAAAAAAAAAAAAAAAAAAAATGTTAATACGTAGTGTTGAGGGGAGAGAGTGTACGTGGTGTTGCGAGGACAGTGACTGATTAAGGTCCACGAATTGGCGCGAATTCCATGGGAAGCAAAGAACCCTACCGACGTCCGAGGATGATGTATGATCTGCCGAACAACAATGTCACTCTCTCTCTCCCTCTCTCTGTGTTTTTTTTTCCTTCTTCTATTTACTCCTTCCGACAATCTCTCCTTCACCTCTTTTCTTCCCTCTCTCTGTCTCTCTTCCGATCTCGATTGCTCCCAATCTTCAGTTTCTGGCGATCCCATCGTTTTGCTTTTGTTCTGGGTGACCCTTTTGCCTAAGGATGTCTTGAATTTGTGGGTTGATTTTGTTTTTTTTTTCCCGGAATAGAGTTTCAATAGAGTTGTCCGAGTTTCCGGAATCTCTGTTTGTCTCGGAATCTACATTTTTTTTTTTTGTAGATTTCTTGCGTAATAAGTAACATCATCCCAATTTACTGTGGTAAAAATGTCCCAGGGATTGGATTCCTTGTACTTGTATTTATTGTGAATAAGGAAAGACGCCAGACTCATATTGAAGAATGGTACGATGAAAGTCTTAGTTTCCTTAGTTTTTTCATGTTTAATTCTTCAGTTCATGAGATTGTAGAAGTATTTCAGCACTCTTCTCATATCGTTTTTTTGGCTCTTCCTATATTGAGCTGCTTTATCGTTGTTCCTTAGCATTTTGCATAGGTTAAAGCATTTTGTAAACTGCAGGGAACTCCAGTAAATATCATTGTAGGTTCTCATGTCTGGGTTGAAGACCCGGAAATAGCTTGGGTTGATGGTGAGGTTGAAAAGATCAATGGGGAACAAGTTGTGATCCAAGCCACTACTGGAAAGAAGGCTAGTCTTATCAGTCGCCATTACTGTAGCATTTCAAATTGACACCTTTCGTGTTATCCTATAACTGATTTCTTTTTCTGTGTTGTTGACTTGTATAGGTTACTGCAAAATTGTCACAGATATACCCAAAGGATGTGGAAGCTCCTGCGGGTGGTGTTGATGACATGACAAAGCTCTCTTACTTGCATGAACCTGGTGTTCTTCAGAACTTGAAGATCAGATATGAACTTAATGAGATCTATGTTAGTAGTACCTATATATCTCTTACATATATTTTGTTGTTGAGACCTTAATTTAACTATGATCTGTCTTGACTCTAATCTCTACAAATTTTCATGGCAGACATACACAGGAAACATTCTTATCGCGATTAATCCATTTCAACGATTGCCTCACATCTATGATGCACATATGATGCAACAATACAAAGGAGCACCATTTGGAGAACTTAGTCCTCATGTTTTTGCAGTTGCTGATGTTGCATATAGGTGACTCTTGATACATTTATATATAGTATGATCTACAAATATATGCTGTCAGTGTAAGATGCATACTTTTATTCTATACACCCAGGGCCATGATTAATGAGAGAAAAAGCAATTCGATACTTGTAAGTGGTGAGAGCGGAGCAGGAAAAACTGAAACCACTAAAATGCTTATGAGATACCTCGCATACTTGGGAGGTCGTGCGGTTACAGAAGGACGGACTGTTGAACAACAAGTTCTTGAAGTAATGGCTTTTCTATCTCTTTTCTGTGACCTGCTTGTGTATGCTCCTACACGAGCTTAATTTACTAACTTATTTGTCATATCCGCGTCCAGTCAAATCCTGTCCTTGAAGCATTTGGGAACGCAAAAACTGTGAGGAATAACAACTCAAGGTGAAGCAAAATCTAGTTATAATAGTGCGCATCTAATATCTATTGTTGGGTTTCAGCTGACTGTTTATTATGCTTTGGCTCAGTCGCTTTGGTAAATTTGTTGAAATTCAATTTGATAAGCAAGGAAGAATATCTGGAGCTGCTATAAGGACCTATCTTCTTGAGAGGTCTCGTGTGTGCCAAATCTCTGATCCTGAGCGTAATTACCACTGCTTCTATCTTCTTTGTGCCGCACCGCAGGAGGTAATTTCAGTCAAGTTATGGAATATATCTTGTTCCCGAAGAGTTAGGCACATAATTTGATAGAACTAGCAGGAAATTGACAAGTACAAGCTTGGTCATCCAAAGACCTTTCATTATCTGAACCAGTCCAAGTGCTTCGAGCTTGTCGGTATAAGTGATGCCCATGATTATCTGGCAACAAGGAGAGCTATGGATATTGTTGGAATTAGCGAGAAGGAACAGGTCAGTTTGTGTAGGAAACCAAAATTAGTATGTTGCAAATATAGTTTAGTTTCTCTGCTCTATTGATGATGAACTTAATTCTGCCTTTTTGTCAACAGGAAGCAATTTTCAGGGTCGTAGCTGCAATTCTTCATATTGGAAACATCGAATTTACTAAGGGGAAGGAAGTGGATTCATCAGTTCCCAAGGATGATAAGGCGAAATTTCATCTTAAAACAGCAGCAGAACTTCTCATGTAAATAACATTTGTCTCTAAGAAGACCTCAAAATGTGCTATCAGTTAAGGAAAGCTAATTGGGAATCTCATTTCAGGTGTGATTTAAAGGCACTTGAAGATGCGTTATGTAAACGTGTGATGATCACACCCGAGGAAGTTATCAAGAGAAGTCTTGATCCACAGAGTGCTGCGATCAGCAGAGATGGTCTCGCTAAGACTATCTATTCTCGATTGTTCGATTGGTAAGTGGTTGATTTAGGGAACAAGATCAAAATAATTGGTGTTTACATATTTGATGCTAAGTGAATATCTCTAGTAATGCGCAGGTTGGTAGACAAGATTAATAAGTCGATTGGACAAGATGCCAATTCTAGATCTCTAATTGGAGTTCTGGACATTTACGGATTTGAAAGCTTCAAAACTAACAGGTAAGTGAATCTTTATGTTGTCTAATGAGTCTTTATGTTTTCTAAGGCTCACAGATATGCAGTCCTCCATTCTATGCTAATACCCTTCTGCTGCAGTTTTGAACAGTTCTGTATTAATTTCACTAATGAGAAGTTGCAGCAACATTTCAATCAGGTAGGTTCTTGATTGTAGTGAAAAAAGGTTTATTTGTTCCAGCTCTGATGATCAGATAGGCTTTTTGAATACTCTGGTTTCTTTTGCTGTTTTCAGCACGTTTTTAAGATGGAACAGGAAGAGTACACAAAAGAAGCAATAGATTGGAGTTACATTGAATTTGTGGACAATCAAGATGTTCTCGATCTTATAGAGAAGGTCCTTAACTGAGGAAAGAGAATGTTATCAAGATAACCCCGCATACCTGTTGTTTTTTATCTGACTTTTGTCTTTTTTTTTCTTTTCCATCTGCAGAAGCCTGGTGGAATTGTTGCTCTCCTAGATGAAGCTTGGTAATGTTACATATTAAACAAGTTGCCTATGAAACATGAGGTGATTATGTTCTTGATTTGAACTAACCAGGTGTGATTTTTCAGCATGTTTCCAAAGTCAACCCACGAAACATTTGCAAACAAGCTATATCAGACTTTTAAGACCCACAAGCGCTTTGTCAAACCAAAACTCTCCCGAACAGATTTTGCCGTTGCTCATTACGCTGGAGAAGTATGTTCTTTCTTCCTTGGAAGAAAGTTCACCTTGTAAAACACACAAGTTTCTCATCTCTTCTAAATTTTCAGGTTCTATATCAATCAGACCTATTTCTGGATAAAAACAAGGATTATGTGATCCCTGAACACCAAGATTTGTTGGGGGCATCCAAATGTCCTTTTGTCGTGGGTCTTTTCCCTCCTCTCCCGGAAGAAACTTCTAAATCTTCAAAGTTTTCATCCATTGGTTCTCGTTTTAAGGTACTAAAGCTTATTCAGATCTTCAGGCATTAATTGGTTTATGCAAAAATGACCAACTACTCGAGAAGACTAGATGTAACAAGTAACTATACTGGCCTGGTTGATGCAGCTGCAACTCCAGCAACTGATGGAAACATTAAATTCTACTGAGCCTCATTACATCAGATGTGTAAAGCCTAACAATCTTCTAAAGCCTGCCATATTTGAGAATGTGAACATCATGCAGCAACTGCGATGTGGTGTAAGTAATAAATAATAATATTTCGTCATTTTTTTATTTTTTTTTGTCAATGGCAGGAAAGTATTTACTTATATAACTCAGAAACATTATGTTGTCTTTCCAGGGTGTTTTAGAGGCGATCAGAATTAGTTGCGCAGGGTATCCAACTCGTAAACCTTTCTTCGAGTTCATAAACCGTTTTGGACTTCTTTCTCCTGCTGCTTTAGAAGGGAAGTAAGTAAGAAACCATTCAAATTATACTGTTTTGTGAGAGTAGACATCTATATTTACAGTTTTTCTTACTTTCCCCTGAACAGCTTCGATGAGAAAGTAGCATCTCAAAAGATCTTGGACAACATAGGACTCAAAGGATACCAGGTAACAGGTCCTCAAGTGTCAATGAACCAATTGTATAGAGTTCGGCAATGGAATATGGTTCAATGACACAGAAAATTTGTAATTAAACCAAATGTAAAACACCCTTTGATAATGCAGATTGGTAAAACAAAGGTCTTCTTAAGGGCTGGTCAGATGGCTGAACTCGACGCTAGAAGGGCTGAGGTGCTAAGTAGTGCCGCAAAAAAAATTCAGAGACGAATACGAACTCATCAGGCTCAGAAACGGTTTATTGTTCTGAGAAAGGCCACAATATCTCTTCAAGCTATATGTAGAGGTAAGCCATCTACTTGCTTAATCGCTTTCTGTTATTCAGAAGGGCGTTAACTTCGCCACACATATGAGTGATCTGCTGAATATTGAAAGTATTTATGTAACTTTTGTAAACATCGTAGGAAGACTTTCCTGCAAAATGTACGAAAATTTGAGACGAGAAGCTGCTGCTGTGAAGATTCAGAAGAATGGTCGGAAATATTATTCTAGAAAATCTTATAAAAAGCTCCATGTAGCTTCTCTTGTTGTACAGACTGGCTTAAGAGCAATGGCTGCTCGTAAAAAATTCAGATACAGGAAGCAAACAAAGGCTGCCACAATTGTTCAGGTCTCTGTTCTTGCGAGAATTACATGCTCTAAAATTAACTTAGGTTCCTCATAATCATTAACAAACAATTTCCTGTTACTAATGGCAGGCTCAGTGGCGTTGTCACAGAGCAATCTCGTACTACAAAAAGCTTAAAAATGGAGTGATCCTATCTCAGACACGGTGGAGAGGCAGACTTGCTAAGAGAGAACTTAGGAAGCTCAAAATGGTAAAAGTATTTTATGTGGATTTACCTAGATTTTTCTTCATTATTCACATATATATTCATTACATTGCCAAAAGCCTACTAGAATAATACGTCATAATGTTTTGGAAACTATAATGTCATGTACATGGAGATGGAAACTATGCATCGGCAAGTATTTAAACTTTTGCAAATACTTTCGAAATCAGGATTTTAGTTCAAGGGACCTTGAATCTGAAACTGAATAATTTATTGTTTTCTTTATTTCGTAGTAACTAAGCGACTGCTTAAAACATTAGATTTGCTGCTGTTATGATTATGGATACTCGGTTAACTATTCAACAACATTAATATTTTTTTTCAGGCTTCAAGGGAAACAGGAGCACTTAAAGAGGCAAAGGATATGCTTGAAAAGAAAGTCGAAGAACTCACATACCGTGTCCAGTTGGAGAAACGTTTGAGGGTATTTGCTATCGAAACATCATTTTAATTGATCATTTTGAAATAGATATATAATGCCTAGCACTGAACTAATTTTGCAGGTTGACTTAGAAGAAGCAAAGACTCAGGAGATAACGAAACTTCAGAGTTCATTCGAGGAAATGAGGAAGAAAGTTGATGAAACCAATGCGTTGCTTGCGAAGGAACGTGAAGCTGCCAAGAAAGCCGCTGAAGAAGCACCTCCTGTTATCAAAGAAACACAAGTTTTAGTTGAAGATACCAAGAAGATTGAATTAATGACGGAGGAATTGGAGAGTGTAAAGGTACTTGCAGTCAGTGGCTATCAATGGTCAATCAGTTGTTTGATATTTCTTTTCAGTTTACCGGAAAATTAATTCCATCTCAAATCTGAGATTTCCATTCATTGTTACATATGACTACACTTAGCATTCGTAATCATTTTTGTTCCAACAGGCTACTCTAGAAGACGAGAAACAAAGGGCTGATGGTGCAGTGAGGAAATTCGAAGAAACTCAAGAGTCTCTTGAAGAAAAAAGTAAAAAACTAGAAGAGTCAGAGAAGAGAGGTCAACAACTCCAAGAATCCCTGACAAGGTATGAATAGATCATACATTTTTGTTATTAATCTGTTCATCATGATTCTGCTGGTAATTCCATCCTCCTCCGAGCTGAAACTAGAAGTTACTGTGATCAGGATGGAGGAAAAGTGCAACAACTTGGAGTCGGAAAATAAAGTCTTACGGCAACAGGCTGTCTCCATGGCACCAAATAAATTTCTCTCTGGCCGCTGCCGGTCTATTTTACAGGTAAATTAGAACAATAAATTCAAATAAATAAAATCACATGTATTTTTTTGTTGTTTCTGTCTGAAGTTGAAGACTTACCTCTGTTTAATGATAACAGAGAGGTTCAGAGAGTGGTCATCTTGCAGTGGATGCGAGGTCAAACTTGGTAAATATGTTTACTAATATGTTTTCGATCATCTGTCAGACTCATATTTAGGTTTGGATTTATTTAATGATGAAACCCTGGATTTTAATTTGAATCAGGATTTGCATAGCCATTCGATGAACCATAGAGATCCCTCAGAAGTGGAAGATAAACCACAAAAATCATTAAACGAGAAGCAACAAGAAAATCACGAGCTACTTATCCGCTGCATTGTCCAACACTTGGGTTTCCAGGGGAACAGACCTATCACAGCATGTATCATTTACAAATGCCTACTGCAATGGAGGTCATTTGAAGTTGAACGAACCAGTGTCTTTGATCGCATTATTCAGACAATAGGCCATGCCATTGAGGTTTGCTTGGCTTCCTAATTTGCTTAGGTATTAGTTTTGATTGCAATTGTATTCGATAATAATTTTGCGAAAGTTGATCTCTCAGACTCAAGATAACAACAACACATTGGCCTATTGGTTATCCAATGCCTCAACACTCCTCTTACTCCTCCAGCGTACGCTCAAAGCTAGTGGTGCAGTTGGGATGGCTCCACAGCGCCGTCGTTCATCTTCTGCCACTCTATTTGGAAAGACGACTCAGGTATATATATATATGCTTATATGCTTAAAGATCCATCAACATAATGTAGTAAACGCTTCATGTTTCATTATAAGTTTAAATTTGAGAATGTGCCATTACAGAGCTTCCGCGGGGCACCCCAAGGTGTAAATCTTGCCATGATAAACGGTACTACGGGTGGTGGAGTGGATTCCTTAAGACAAGTTGAAGCAAAATATCCGGCTCTACTGTTTAAGCAGCAGCTCACAGCTTATGTTGAAAAGATATATGGAATGATTCGGGATAACTTGAAGAAGGAGATTTCTCCACTCCTTGGTTTGTGCATTCAGGTATATGTCATTTATTACAGCCACCACGTTCACCAAGCAAAATGACGGTTTTCCAGCTAATAAAAATTTTCTGTTGGCAACTTCAAATAGGCGCCAAGAACATCGAGGGCAAGTTTAGTTAAAGGAGCATCTCGGTCTGTTGGCAACACTGCAGCTCAACAAGCACTAATTGCCCACTGGCAAGGAATTGTCAAGAGCCTTACAAATTTCCTTAATACTCTGAAATCAAACAATGTGAGTTCATTTGCTATTCCATTTCCTCTAAATATAAATTAGTTCTGGACTGCCCTGAGTTTAGTCTTCTACTTGTGTTTTTTAGGTTCCTTCATTCTTGGTGCGTAAAGTGTTTACGCAGATATTCTCATTCATCAATGTTCAGCTGTTTAACAGGTTTTCCGGGCTCATTAGCATCTAAAATCCTACTATCTCTAGACCCAAATATTCCTAGCTATCTTCTGCTAATCAAATGCTTCCTTGGTTGTCCCCAACAGTCTTTTATTGAGACGCGAATGTTGTTCATTTAGCAATGGCGAGTACGTCAAAGCTGGCTTGTCTGAATTGGAACACTGGTGTTTCAAGGCAACAGATGAGGTACATCTCGTAGCTTTCTCTCTACTATTATAACTCAACAAAGCTAACAACAACAACTGCAGTATGCGGGTTCTTCGTGGGATGAGCTTAAGCATATCAGACAGGCCATTGGGTTTCTGGTAACCTTTCCTTATCTTCTATCTAAATCTTAAGGCTTAAGAATGGTCCCAGGAGGGTAAACCATAATAATGCAATGCTTGCTCCAAATACAGGTCATACACCAAAAACCAAAGAAAAATCTTGATGAGATCAGCCATGATCTTTGCCCGGTAAGTTGAAGTATTCCTGTCCAATATGATACAACTCTTATAAATTCCAAATGAAACACTTGCCAATTTGCTTTGAAATGTTGTAAAAGGTGAAAATCAAGGATTTTGAATGCATTTTCTGATAAATGGAAAATTTGGACAGGTACTAAGCATACAACAGTTATATAGGATCAGCACGATGTACTGGGATGACAAATATGGCACTCACAGCGTGTCCCCAGATGTAAGTCACCTTAAGCTACTGATGATCTGTGTGATTATATACATAGTTAAGTTATTCATGTATATATCTCTCTGTCCATATATATAGGTTATAGCAAATATGAGGGTTCTAATGACAGAAGATTCAAACAATGCTGTTAGCAACTCATTCCTTTTGGATGACGACTCCAGGTTACTTCGTTTACTAGTGATACCAATAAGTTTCGATTGGGGGCAGTTGATGACGTTCTTCTAAGTTCTAATTAGGTTTTAAATGATGTTGCAGCATCCCTTTCTCGGTTGATGATTTATCAAAATCGATGGAGAAATTTGACATTGCGGATATCGAACCGCCACCTTTAATCCGGGAGAATTCTGGATTTAGCTTCTTATTACCAGTTTCGGAATGATATATTTTGTCTCTACCATATGCACACCAACAGAAACCATATTTTAGTTCTTAGCGACATCACGTTTACCTCCGAAGCAGATTGATTGTGACTCAAGTTATATGAACTTGTACCACTTTTTGTGCCCTTGAATCTCCTCACTAATTACAATTTTTTTATGAAGGAGAAATCAGATTTTACGTCATTCTAGATACTAAAACAAGGTTTTGTTCCCTCTCTATCGATCTTCATATCTAAGAGTCCATCGCTCGATCACTTTGTGTGGAGTGAAAGAATATTTAAGAAAATAGGAATGACCTGAAAACCGGGTGTTTGAGGTGTCAAAAATTTAAATTTGGGAAATTTCAAATTCGAACATGTAATAATATTTAAGAAATACAGTATGTTCAATATATTGATGATGTTGATAAAAACAATGTTCAAAAATAATAAAATCTAGTTATGGATCTTCTAATTAGAAAATATTTTTAAAATTAATATTTACCAAAATTTAATAGGATATAGAAATTAGAATCATCATTAAAATTTAAAGAAAATACAATATTATTGGATTTCAGTACCAGATTTTAACAGTTTAAACATGTAAAAACAATTCACTGTAGAAATAACACAAAAACATTGTCTTACCAAGGAAACAAATAAAAAATAACACAAAAACATTAACTATGTATACATTTATTGGTCTTATAAGTATTCTATATATGCATATTTATTTTGACTCAATTATGATTAAATTAAAATAAACAAACAAGTAAAAATACACCAAAAGGTTTGATTTTCTCAGTCGTATGCTTCATTCTATTCCGTTTTCTTCTTCCACGCCTCCGCCGGTAAGCTGATCTTTTGACCGGAGCTCCATTTCGGACGCCGAATTCTCTCCCTTTGGCGCTGGTAAGTTCGTTTGGTAGATCTTTGTCAAATATGCACTAGACGACAATCTTAATCGGATACGCATATGGTTTAGATTCGGAAACCTCACAATCGATTTCAATTTTCATTTCAGATTTTCTTCCTAAAAATGAAGATTCTTATGCTCGTAATGCTTCTCTGCTACTCGTTCGCTTCCTCTTCCGGGGATACAACTATCCACACGAACAATTGGGCTGTCTTGGTCTGCACTTCTCGTTTCTGGTATAATCCTCTCCATACTCCTCTCTCATTCCTGTTTCTTCTGTTTTGGTATGCTTAAAGTCTTGGTAGCAGTTTTGTTTCGGATAATGTGTAGATGATTCATGTCAATTGGTAAACAGATCAATGTAGTTCTTCTGATAAGTGAGTCACAGATGGTGATTAGATTGGCTCAGAACCTGATTATGTTACTCTACTTAACAAGAATTCAGATTCCTGCAAACTGGTGTTGATCTTTTGCAGTTTCGTTTCTTCTCTTTGAACTGAAATAGAATCAAGGACCTTGTAAGAGAGAGGATGCTTGATTGATAAACCCGATCCAGTTACCAATAATCTATCTATCTTTCTGAAGTTACAGGTCTTGTCCATATTAACCTATTGCTGTTGTTGCTATTTCTCAGGTTTAACTACCGGCACATGGCCAATACTCTGTCCCTGTATAGGTGATAACTCATTTTGTTTCCCTTACCTGAAACCTTGTATCTTGGATTTACCATTCATGGAGGTTGTTCTCTTCACATTTAGTTTCTTACGACATGTTGTCTTTACTTGGTATTTCTAGGACAGTCAAGAGACTTGGAATACCAGATGAGAGGATAATTCTTATGCTTGCAGATGATATGGCATGTAATGCTAGAAATGAGTATCCAGCGCAAGTGTTTAACAATGAAAACCACAAACTTAACCTGTACGGAGATAACGTTGAGGTAAATTTCTGGTTGAAGAACACTTCTCCAAGGGTTTAGCAGTTGTTTATGTAGTAGTGAAGGTTATGTCTTGAGTACGTATAATAGAAGTAGTGTTCATATTTGTAAGCATAGAATCAATTTTGTGTTATATTGTGTCATTTTTTTTTCTCTGTGTTCCATAAGATTGCTCGCACCCAGCATATATACATTTCCTTTATGGTGCTCCCATCCCATATAACAGATGTTTTCCAGAAGAAGGGCTGATTGTATAAAATCATTTTCACTCAGGTAGATTATCGTGGGTATGAGGTAACAGTTGAAAACTTTTTACGGGTTTTGACTGGGCGTCATGAGAATGCTGTTCCAAGGTCAAAGCGTCTTCTCAGTGATGAGGGTAGCCATATTCTGCTGTACATGACTGGGCATGGAGGTGATGAATTTCTTAAGTTTCAAGATGCAGAAGAACTCCAGAGTCACGATTTAGCAGATGCTGTAAAACAAATGAAAGAGAAGCGTAGGTGTGTTTCACATTTATGGAATTTCTCCAGTCATATATGATTATATCCTCCACTCGTTCAGCAGTGTATATTTTTCTCTTGAAAGTTTGGATTTTCCTGCCCATAGCTTTTCCAAGGGCCATTTTAGGAGGAACAAACAAGATTCATTTTTTTATCTATCTTAATTAAGTTGTGACTATCTAATGATATTCTTTGGCTAGCCCAGATTCAAGGAGCTGATGATAATGGTTGACACTTGTCAAGCTGCCACTCTCTTTAATCAGGTACATCTTAACACACTTTTTAGGGTTATTTCGTCTTTATATTTCAGTAAGCCAAAGTTTTTATTTTGCTCTGCCTTTTGGAGTTAATATGTTGATATCCTAGTATCTTTACGGCTTACGTGAGCTTGTTCTTAGCAATTAATTGGCATCTATCATTTGAATATTTCTCTGACGGTATTAATTTTCTGAAACAATTTTCTTCGTAGCTTCAATCTCCTGGTGTTTTGGCTATTGGTAGCAGTCTGAAAGGAGAGAACTCATATTCCCATCACCTGGACTCAGATGTAAGTGCCCTTCACTATATCATGAATGGAAAGTACCATTATAATACCAAAGGGAAACTTTTCAACGGAGTCATCATATTGTCTGCGGATTGTTTATTCTTGTTATCCTTGTATTGGTCTCCAATTCTAAAATTGTTTTTGCTTCAGATTGGTGTATCTGTTGTAGATCGATTTACATATTACACTCTCGCATTCTTTGAGAGGCTCAATATCTACGACAATGCATCACTTAACAGGTACACTGACTATACAATTCTTGTCACCATCATTTTGCTGACGTTTTATATGATATTTCTTTTCACTTTGACTATATTTGACGACATTGTGATTGTTGAATTGACAAAGTTTACTAATAAAGTTGGATGTCTGACTAAACCTTTTGGTTGTCTGAACTGCCTTGTATTGTCTGGTCATATTCTGATCATTGATACGCCTTTTAAGCTGAACTCTCTGAGTTACGAACATTTGTTCTCCCCCTATTGTTATGCAGTTTATTTAGGTCCTACGATCCGAAACTGCTAATGTCTACTGCCTACTACCGGACTGATCTTTACCAACCACATCTGGTGGAGGTAAGGAGGAAATTGATTGTGCAATGTCACGTTTATATTTAATGTCAGCTTAGATTATCATTCTGTTTTGGCCAATCAAGACTAAGTAACCTAGGATTTAGTAGCGTGTTATGTGGGGGTTGAACAGTCTGGGATTTTTTATAAGTTCACTGTTACATGATTTGGAAACCGATATTGATTTAGATGAAAAGCTTGCGCCTTCCGGATATGTTCATTTCTGTTTATATGAACAATCTCTGTCTTGAATGATTAATTACTGATTCTCCAAGCTTACTTATTATGGGAATTAGGTACCTGTCACAAATTTCTTCGGTTCAGTTATGGAGACCATTCATACTAATTCGGCTTACAAAGCGTTCTCAAGTAAAACCTCCAATAGTAAGATCAATTCCGAGATGCCACTCAATCAACTTTCCGAAGATGATGAGCTTCAGAAGGCAAACATCCCAAACGATGAGTTGAAAACTGAGGTTACTGGCTATACTCCCTCCACTGGTTTTTGTCATACTTTGGATTGAGTATTTACATAGAGAATACTGTATATTTAAGTCATGAATTTGAGCTGGGCTAGGGTCTTGACCATGCTTTCTGGCTTGTTTTAATGCATTTGCTGGATTCGAGTAAAGGAACTGAGATACCATGTAATGTTTGTTGTTGCAGAAGCAAAAATGCCCATACACACAAATGCGGGTAGACTTGCAGGAGAAACTGGAGAAGCTTGAAAATGTTGATACTGTGGTCAACCTTAGCATAGCGGTTATGTTTATAGTTGTAATGGTCTCATCATCTTTGCTATGATGATATCTCTGTGAGCAGTTCTTAACAGAAGACAATGATGAACTGATGAACCTCTGTTGTATGATGATCACTGTTACAGCTTCACATCCATGTTCTATTTATTATATTCATTTAACACACAATGCCTTCCTCAAGATGAATATTAAGCCAAATATGCTGCATTACTTTTGCAAACCTAGATCAAGGGTTCATGTTCATTCGGCAAAAATTAAATCTGCATAAAGCAAGGGGTTGGCTCATTATTACAACCTATACTTATCTCATTCTCAGCATTTCAACCTATACTTTTTATCTCTTCATAAAACAACACAAACTTATTTTATCATGCATAAATCAACATATACTCTTAAAACCATTTAAAACAGTACCTCTCCAATTGAGATGGATAATTACGATCACTAAACCTGATTAAACCATTAATCGCGATTACTCATCGCGTTTCACTCTAAAACACGTCTCGGCAAAAAGAAAAAAAAAACTTCATCCTCTCACCTGGAGTGTTCGTCGTATCTGGAGACTAACCCCGGCTTGGAAACTAAGCAAGTACGTTCCTTTAAACGGAGGTAAGATGAAGCATATCTCGATTCAAAGCACGAGCTTACATCAATATCTTAATTTCTGAAAATCATGAGCTATTCTTCAGTTTCAAACCGTTCAACCAATCGAGAATCTCGTCATGGTGTTCCGATGAGTAGCTGGTGTGGAGAAGGAATCATGAGCTATTCTCTCTCTGTGCTTTTGGGTGATGGCTGTGATCTCTGCATACTCTCAAGTCTCTTTCTTTAAGCAGAGCTTATGTTGGAAGTCACTAGTTGGGTTGTGTTCTATTTATTTATTCACTCATACATGTTTTTATATTCAACGTTCTAAACCATAAAATAATTAATATATTGTGAGCTCACTTGTACACAACTTGTGTTGTTGTGTAATGTTATGATCATTAACGTATTGTTGGTTTTTTAAGAAACTGGTTTCACAAACGGCTTTGGAAAAAGGTTTTATGAAAAAGGTTCACAAACAGCTAGAACGGAGCTTGTAGCTGCACATTAGGACTGTTGTCTGAATCATTCTCAGACAAACCGTACAACCTTCCTTGACCTGGCTTCTCAACCTGAAACTATAAAGAGGCAACAAGTAAAGAAACAGCTCCATACTAATGAGTAGCAGAAACTGGACACTCACCACAGGTGGAATTATGCTAGTCAGTCTGATAGTATAGGAATCAGAGACCAAAGAGGGAGGACTTGGCTCACTCGAGCTATCACCATTTGAAATGTTTACTACTTCTTTACCGCCCTTGCCACATACGTTGCAGATAACATAGGAATTCTGAACAATGTCAGAAGCGCACAAGCACACATAAGTTCATAGTTTCTATTCAATCTTCTAAACCATAAAATAATTAATATATTGTGAGCTCACTTGTGCACAACTTGTGTTGTTGTGTAATGTTATGATCATTAATGTATTGTTGGTTTTTTAAGAAACTGGTTTCACAAATGGCTTTGTTAACTTGTAAAAAAAAAAATCAATCAGAAATAGGATTTCAACGATGGCATCCAAATCAAGTAACATTGAACATCCAATTGGTCACAAACATAAATCCAAATTGAGAACTAAACATAAATTCGCAACAGAGTCCTAGTTTATGAAAAAAAAATGGCAAAACAACTAGTACTAAACCCAAACAAAAACCTGCAACATTACTCTTAAAACCAAATAAAAAACCTGCAACTATTTAAAAAAAAAAAGTGAAACTGCAACACAACTCCTAGATATTACTTTCTTGTGTGAGAGTGTTTGGTCCCTGTGAGAGTGTGAGTGTCTCTGCTGCTTGTACAGTAGATGGACCAGCCTCATCAAATTCTGAGCCATTCTTACTCTTCTTACTCATCTTGGACTTGTTTTCTTTGTTTTCCTTCTTTTCCTTTGGAAATGTTGGACATCCAGCTGAGTTGTGACCTGCTTCATGACACTTACGACAATGCATGGTTCTCCCTTGCTTTCCTAGTTTGTCTGGCTGAGTTTTGTCAATTCCCATATTTTTCTTTGGTTTCTTCTTCTTTGGTTCCTTCTTCTTTTTCTTGGGTGATTCATTTTTTCCTTTGATCCGATCATAGTTCTTCTTCTGACCCTTCTTCCTCCCAGGTAGATTTGGTTCAGGAGGTTGGGTTATCAAGACATATCTGTTGGTCATCCAAAAACGTGGACCTCTAACCGGATCAGGACCTTTATCATACACTTCCTTCCATACTAGAGTTGTAAAGTATGGGGATACGAAATCATCAATATCCTTGTTAACATCTAAAACAGCTGCATAAGCATGTTCACATGGAATCCCTGTGATTTGCCACTTGCAGCATGAGCATTCCCATTTACCTGTTGACAAGTTAACAGAATGTGAGTTCCCATCTAAATAAACGTCAAACCGCCCATGTGTTCCTTTTGTAATTTCACATCGCATAGCATCTTCTTTCTCCTCCTCCAAAATCTCAGTTGCATACTCAGAGAGCTTCTTTTTCCATTTTTCTATTTTCAAATTTCTCTTAGTAATCCTTCCCATGACCTGCCTTCTTATAGTTTCCAACATTGGAACTAATGCATTTGCCCTCGCCTTGACAATTGTAGCGTTAAAGGACTCTGTTGCATTGTTGTCGACATCTTCACAACTACTTCCTATCCTATAATAAGCTCTTGACCAACTCCTTGGATTCTCCTTCATCACATCATCATAAAGAGACCGATCATAAGCTCTAATCTTGTTCAGATTGGCTTCAAATTCAGCATGGTTGTAACTCCAAGCTAGATTCCAAACCAATTTTTTTAGCAAATCTTTATCACCATGCCTAGTCTTCAAGTTATCCACAATGTGCTTGACACACATTCTGTGCTCAATATTTGGCAGCTCATTTTTCACTGAACTTATGATTCCCTACATAATTACATAAACAAGCAAGGAAATAAGTAACATCAAGCTAGTATAAGATGAAACAAGACAAACGTTTAAACATTGAAACTAACAAGAACACTTACTTTAGAACGGTCTGATATGATGACATAATTTTGCCCATCCTTTAGATTTAAATCAGCCTTTAGTAGTTTTAGAAACCACAACCAATTATCAGCATTTTCAGTCTGTACAGCTGCCCATGCAATTGGATATATCTGATTGTTTGCATCATGAGCAATAGCAGGCAGTAGGCAGCCTTTGACGGCGTGTTTCAGAAAAGTCCCATCAATCCCTATGATAGGCCGACAATAGTAGAATGCTTGTTTCATTGCTCCAAGACACACATAAATACGGTTGAAAACATCTTCACCATCGGCATTAAGGTAGGTATCAACAACAGCAGTGGATCCCGCATTTGAATCTATGAGTTCAGTCGCATAACCTCTAAGGTGAGCAAAATGTTGAGCATATTCCTGTTGAAGCCACTTCAGAGCTAGAAGTCTTCCTCTTTGAACTATTCCTATAGAAATAAGTATGTTCCACTGCTCCTTAATATGCCTTTGAATATCAAGAGGCATATAGTTAGGCTGCAACCTCAGTTTATCTAAGAATAACCTTCCAATGACAGGACTTTTCAACAACTTGCATTTCCCATTCGATTTACATCTATGATAACTACAATTAGTCCTCACAACCCACAATTGCCGAGTCTTTTCGAATGCGGCGTATACTCTCCAATCACAATTTTTATCTTGACCACATACGAAGCTCATTTTTTCCTTCCCCCATCTGTTTTGCTTAATGTTTTCCCTCGACTTCAAAGCATGATGTAACACAGCCTCTTTGAACTCAAACCCAGTAAAGAATGTTCTTCCAATAGCTAACTTATCATTTGTTCCAATCATAATTTTCCTATCTCTAATAACTATCGGATCTTCCTCTTCATCTGAACTCTCTGGGACAGTATTTCGATTAATCCGGAAATCATCAAACCAGTTTGCTACAGAATCCTCTATCTCAAACTCAAACCTTTCAACTATGTCGTCTTCTTCATCTTTATTCCGAGTCGCCTTACTCTCCCTTTTGTCTTCTTCATCTTCAGTCTCGTGTCTCTTTCGTTTTGCCTTGCTTTGGCTTGCCGAATTCCCAACTTCAACATCTCTATTGTCATCACCAGCCTCATCACGACCATCACCAGCCTTGTCACGACCGTTTTCATTGTCTTCTCCATTCGTGACTTTCTCAAAACCATTATGAAGAACCCTAGATTTTGCTGCCATACGACGTCCTTTCTCTTTTTCTCAATAAAAGCTACGTTTTATTATCTCGAATCATATATGGTGTTGTCGAGACGTGTTTTAGAGTGAAACGCGATGAGTAATCGCGATTAATGGTTTAATTAGGTTTAGTGATCGTAATTATCCATCTCAATTGGAGAGGTACTGTTTTAAATGGTTTTAAGAGTATATGTTGATTTATGCATGATAAAATAAGTTTGTGTTGTTTTATGAAGAGATAAAAAGTATAGGTTGAAATGCTGAGAATGAGATAAGTATAGGTTGTAATAATGAGCCAACCCTAAAGCGGGGGAAACTCAAAAAACCAAGGTTCAGGAATCATCTCACCCTAGAGGGGGAGGGGGGTTTGGTAAGCTTGGTATGGCCTAGTGATATAATGATAATATAAATGATAGAAATAAAAGAATATTCTATACTTAATTTGATTGGAAATACTGTAACTTAAAAAGTAAAAGTTTGTTACTATGCTAATTATTGTTGCAATTTTGTTTCTTACCCAAAATGAAAAGCTTGTGAAATCTCTAATAACAGTCATTACAATTTAAACGTACAAAACCACAAATAATTAAAATGAACATTATGTAATTTGGTAAAGAGAGATGAATAAATAAGAAAGACCAAGTAAAAAACAAAAGGGAGATGGCATTGGAGTAGTAGCCACATAAGGCGCAACGAAACAAAGAATAGCCATCTTTTTCTCAACTCCTGAAACTGAGTCCGACTCTTTACTTACTTCTTTTATTGCTCTCTCTCTCTCTCTATTCTTAATATCAATTAAGAATAGAGGTAAGGCTGTACAGAAGAGAGAGAGTGTAGACCAAGACACACAGCACCAACACCAACACCAACACCAACGCATCAGAGAGAGAGAGAGAGAAGTATCATCAAATAATTTTCACATTCCTCTTGCTTTGCTCTTCAAAACCTAGCTGTACTCTTCTTCTCTCTTCTCCCACAAAAATTATTAAATACTAGTTGTATAACTTTGTCCCTCTTGGCTTTGCTAATTTCTTCCCTTGGAATCCCACCCAAACACAATTTTGCCTCTTTCTCTCTGAGATCTCACCGTCTTTTACTAAGATCCGTCGGTGATGCGCTACGAAGATGGCGAATCTAGTCCCTGGTGTTTTACTCAAGCTTCTCCAGCATATGAACACCGACGTCAAAATCGCCGGCGAACACAGGTCCTCTCTCTTACAGGTCGTCAGTATTGTTCCTGCCTTAGCCGGAGGGGAGCTCTTCCCTAACCAGGGCTTCTATCTCAAAGTCTCTGATTCCTCTCACGCCACCTACGTCTCTTTGCCTGATGAGCACGATGATTTGATTCTTAGTGATAAGATCCAATTAGGTCAGTTTATTCATGTCGACAGAGTCGAATCTTCTTCCCCTGTCCCGATTCTTCGTGGTGTTAGGCCTGTTCCTGGTAGGCATCCTTGCGTTGGTGATCCTGAAGATATTGTTGCTACTCACTCCCTAGGGTTTCTTAGTGATGACAAGGCTACTGATACTGGTCCTGCTAATTCGAAACCCAAAGAGAGAGTTAAGGCACCTGTTAAAGGAATGGTTCCTAATGGGAGTGGAAGTGACGGTGAGAGATTACTAGGAAATAGACTGAGTGTCAGTATCTCTAGGGATGAATCTTCTGAAGCTAAAAAGCCGGCGTCTGCTCTATTTCGTGCCAAATCTGCTAAGTCAGGTTTGAGTTTGGATGTAAAGAAGGAATCTTTGGGGAAGCTGAAGACTTCTTCTGGTTCAAAGTCCATCCCTTCATCCCCCACGAGTTGCTATTCACTGCCTAATTCGTTTGCAAAGTTTGCTAATGGGATTAAGCACCAACAGCAGGTGAAGCCTAAGGTCTTGGAGAAAGGTTCTCCTAGAATGGGGCTGTCAGATAAAGGACGTTCTTCTCTCAAACCGGAGAGTCCAAGTGTTGGGAAGAAGCTTCCCATGATTAAGAATTTTGTGCAAGGGATTGAGTTTGGAGCTAAGGCTTTGAGGAAAAGCTGGGAAGGGAATTTAGAAATCAGGAGCTCAGATAGGACAAAATCTAGCATTTCCAGACGTGATTTAACTCCTGATTCCCGGGGTTTAGCAGTAAGCTTTTTGAATTTATCTTTCTTGTTTTGTTTGTTTGCAAACGAGTATTTGTTTTAGACATGTAAAGTGGCATTTAGACAATACCTATTCATGACCACTTGATTTGAAGCTGACACCAGTTGTTTGAGAGCATTGTTAAACTGTTACTATTCCTTACTATCTGCAGAATCTAGGGTTCTATCATACTTTCACCAGTTTTCCTCTCAGTTTCATGTTTTTCCATCTGAATTCATCTGTAACTACATGAGATGCTACTACTGTATACTTTTTTCAATTTTCTGAATATAACTTGTATTTTTTTGGTTACTAGGCTCCACGGAAAAGCACATCGAGTGAGAAATTGCCAAGCAAACAGGAGAGGGCTAATGTATTTGCAAGATCATCGAAGGAGCACAATAAGATTCAGCCTACCAAGAAAGTCGAGACAACCGGAATATTGGACACCAAAGATAAAGCAACTAGGCCTAAATCTAAAGCTGTCGAGAAGAAATCTACTGCAGATAATGGATTTCCTGGGAATTTGGTGAAAGTCCCTGTTAATGGTAAAAGATTAGCAGCAGGCAATATCCAATGGAGTTCACTCCCTTCATCTCTTTCGAGGATGGGACAGGTATGGGCTTCTCTTGGATCCTGATATGTGCTTGCTTCATGTTTAGGCCTTGAAGCATTTTAAGAAAATTCAACTTCAAAATTTAAAACAACCAGTTTAGAAATTTTTTCACTTTTATGCCATTTCGATAAGCAAAATGGGGACTGTGGATTTTAGATCTTTCTCATCTGTTGTATGGTTTTCCTTACTTGAGCCCATCTCCATTCTAGCATATTTCTTCCAGTGACAGAGTAGAACTTATAGGCACATGCATCATAGATTTTCGTCTTTAGCATCAGGATTTGATTGAAGAAATGGTTACTGAGTCCTTGCGCTATCAATATTTGCAGGAAGTCATGAGGCATAGAGATGCGGCTCAAGTTATCGCAATAGAGGCCATGCAAGAAGCCTCTGCTTCTGAGAGCTTACTTCAATGCCTCATGTACGTAATATCTTAACAAAAGTTATTTCATTGGCTGGTTTGGATCTTTGAGGGACAAAACATATATGTTTTTGTCTCTGAATGTAACTGTTACCGCCTTAGTTAATTCTAACCTTTATTCTGCTTTTCCTTTTTGTAGTATGTACAGCGATCTTCTGTCAACTGCGAAGGAAGATGATCCATTGCCAGTTGTTGAGCAGTTCTTGAAGCTCCATTCTGGTTTGAAGAACGTTCAAATAATAACAGAGTCATTGTCTAGATTAATTGGTTTGACGTCTTCCCCAGAAAATGAAGATAACAGATCCGAGGAAGCTGTGAAAGCGGCATCAGAAAAACAGAAGTTGGCAGCCTCGTGGGTGCAAGCTGCGTTAGTCACTAATTTATCGCCCTTCTCTGTATACTCAACCAAACCAGCCAAACTTGCTGCCTCCAGGAGCAAACCTGTGATCATACTCGAGAGCCCGGGTAATAATTCCTCTAGTAAAACCCGTGGAAACGTCCAAAACAAGCCAACGATTGGATCTAAACTCGTGGCACAAGGCATGATCCGTAAACACAGGGAGAACAATAGCAGCCAAAAGGCCACCTCAGTAGCAGGTTCAGAGTCTCCACCTCTAAACTGGGAGAAAGGGAATGGCCTGAACGAGGCAACTGATCTGGCAGAGAAGTTGCAGATGGTTTCACAAGATTGGTTTTTGGGTTTTGTAGAGAGATTCTTGGACGCTGACGTGATTACATCTTCGAACCTGAATCTGTCTGATAACGGACAGATCGCTGGGATGCTGTCTCAGCTGAAGAGTGTGAATGATTGGTTAGACGAGATTGGGTCGAAAGAGGATGAAGAAGGATTACAAGAAGTCTCAAAAGAGACAATCGATCGATTACGGAAGAAGATCTACGAGTATCTTCTGACACATGTAGAGTCGGCAGCTGCAGCACTTGGTGGTGGTGGTGGTGGTGGTGTCTCCGTCTCTTCTCCTAGACCCAAACCAATCGAAACCAAAGCAAAGAGATAAATGATGGATGAAGAAGCTTCGACGTGTTTGTGTTTCTGTATATATGAAAATTGGCGGCCAAGTTCTTCTGTATAATTCAGACATCACTAAGAAAGCCTACCGACGTGAAACGTTCGGTATTTTTTATTCAGTCGGATTACTCACTCACTAAAGAGAGCCTTATCGGTTCGAAAGATTTCAATACTCCATATTTTTTTATCCATTTATAAACAATATTTTTCTATCGATTATGTGTAGAGCTTAAACAAAAATAACATTCGAAGATGTTGAGATCCATATTCCCATCAAACAAATTTGTAATTCACACAAAAAAAAAAAAAAAAAATGGAAAGATTTTATTTGATGATGGAAAAATGGAGGCAATCGATAAAAGTTTATATGTTGATGTTTTAGTTGTAATAATGAAAAACTACAAGGTCTCAAGAGAAAATAATAATTTCCGAACAAGTCCCTTCCAGTCGTGGACTCTTTGAACTCCAAGTTTTTGATATTTTTTGAACACAGATCTGTGAATTTTCAGGGGTTTCTTCTTCCAAAAATCCGATGAATCAGAAACCTCCGCCGTACGGTTATGGCGGCGCTGGTGGTGGAGGTATCGGACCATCTTCCTCCTCCAACACCACAATCATCGGGACGTTGAGTGCACGCGCCAAGCAGACGACTCACTCGATGATCTCCACGCTCCGTCCATGGCGAGAGCTTCTCGAACTCTCCGCGCTCTGTCTCCCTCACGGATACGATGAAGCCATGGCGCGCTTAAGGCACAACACCTCTTATTTCCGTGGAAACTACGCGCTCGCCGTCCTCGTCATTGTCTTCCTCGGCCTGGTTTACCACCCGATCTCTATGATCGCATTCATCGTCGTCTTCATCGGGTGGATTCTGCTCTATTTCTCGCGAGACGCCAACGATTCGATTGTGATATCTGGGAAAGAAGTGGATGACCGGATCGTGCTGGTTGTACTCAGCTTGGTAACGATTCTGGCGTTGGTGTATACAGATGTAGGCGAAAACGTGCTGGTTTCGCTCATCATTGGTTTGCTCATCGTCGGAGCTCACGGCGCTTTTCGTACTACCGATGATTTGTTTCTTGACGAAGAATCTGCCCGCCAGGGTGGCCTTGTATCCGGTCCAAACCGGCCACCGTCAAGTTATACCGCAGTTTGAGTAAACCGGTTAATCACATCTTTGGAGTTTTGCTTGGAATCCCCCCCAAAGTTCCTTGTATTGTATTTTTTTGGCGTGTTTGAATGTGTACAATTTCTGAAGAAGATGGTGTGTTTTGGCATTGAAAATTGGCTTCGATTGGTATTTTACAAAATTGCCAATTATGTTTACATTGCATCCAAGGACGTAATTTCAGAGAGAAAAACATTCCAGAACACATTTGAAGCAACCCTGTCAGAATTTATGCATTTAACCAGATGAAACTCCACAGAGAACAAAACCAGTATGTTAAATTCGAGAATCCTTGGTCTACAACACTCGGTATAATCATCAAACTGAATAATGCAAATACTAAAGATACCAAGTTGGATCTTATTAATCTTCTTCAAGATTGATGGAGTCTTTGAACTTAGCATACAATACCTTCTTCAACGCTGCCATTTGTGACACTATCGATTCCTTCTCTTCCTCAAGCTTCTCAAGGCTTTTGCTGGTCGCCTCTTTCATGTCTTCTATCCTTGTTTCCACCTCGTCCCTTGGCACATGAGCAAACACTTCCCCGATTTGAAACCGCACCATCTCCTCATCAGCAAGGATCAACTCGTTCCCAGCATCCTCTAAGTTATCACACTTTTCCTGCATCATTAGCACTTTTGATCAAGCTACTAGATACAGAAAACAAAGTAGTATTCTCCTAATGAAACAAACGAGCAAAAAAAAGTATCCACAATCTACTGAAAAAGTCCCACATCTCTTTTCTCTCCATCACATCCAAAAATCTTGAATCACTCCTAGGCAAGGAAAGCTTGAACCCAGAAACAGGGAAGAAAATATGAAAAACGAATCCAGACATTGAATCTCACTACAAGTACCGATTGTTGCAGAACTGTTAACACCATAACAATAGCTAAGTACAATGATCTAATAGACTCTATGGAAGAGAGAGCGGATTGATTCTGGTACAGGCGTTTTGTTACTAGAGACGGCACAGAATTACACCAATTGGTAATATAAGCATATGTTACAGTAGATTGCTATAACCTAAAGAGAGTATGTAAACGTTGAGATAGATATAGGGAACAAGGCACTCCAAAGTCAAATAATTGTAATTTATACCAACTACTAAAAATCATGATCCTAAACTAGAGAGCAACAGTAATAAAAATCTCAGAAACTCAGATCAATTCATCAACAAAGGAGTGGGTCAGTTAGCTTAAGCAAAGTCTCCCTATGTTTAGTGAGCTGAAGAGAAAAAGGGAACAGAGGGAATTGAATCCTCCTAGGATTTAACCAGTTCTAATGTTAAAAGCCCTAGAATATGGCGTAAGGGGAAACGAAATCGAAACCCAAAAAATGAAGGATAGGAAACCTTGGCGGATTTGATTTCGTCATCGAGGTCGTGGAATCGGTTGTTCAAACGGCTGAAGGTGTTAATGTTCTGCTGGTCCTCCCAAGTAACCTCCATCTCAGATCCACTCTTGCTCCCCTACGCACCACAACAAACACTCAATTAGCATTCGGAAACTGACTTCACAATCTCGTTCGCTAAATATACTCTCAGATTGAGATGTTCGTTCTCACTTGCTGCTGCATTTTTCTCTTCGCCTTTTTTTGTTTTTCTGGGTTGGGTCGTTTGTCTTTGGGACCAACAAAATGAGAAAGGCGCAGTTTCAAGAGAACGTACAGAACCTTCTTCCGAACAATTTTGATTAGGATTGGTCCCAATCAAATTATTCCGGTATTTCCCGGTTTACATTTTTACCCAAATAAAATGGGTCTAGTTTAGTAGTAGTTTTTGTCCACTTTGAATTGGTTATCTTATCTAGCTCATTTGATTAAGTGTAAAGTTATCAAATATGTGTAATGTTTTTTGTATTGTGTTTTTTTTTCCTCATATGTCTGTCTTAACAACTTTTGTATTGTGTTTTTACTTGCTTAAACGAACAACAACAAAAAATAGTGTCTAGAGAACATGATGAGCCGTTGACAAAACCTAAATAAAGGAAGAGGTGGTTATTCAACCAAAAACCATAAAGGTTTGTTTTTGGATTCCAAGCATAAACCAAAAAAAAAATGGCAAAAGAAAACTATAATAAACACACTACTTTTAAACAATACCAAATGTGTTGTAGAAACTGCAAGAACTCATTTGCGCTCTGTGTTTTGTAATGTTCTACCAGAAACCCTTATCTCTTCTGTACACTCGAAAAATAAACCAAACAGAAAAAACTTCTTTGCCCTTTTCTTCTCCCGGGAAGAGTCATTTCGAAGGAGAGAGATCTTGGCTTTGATTCAGTCTCCTTCTCCATAGTTATACATTATTTTGTGCAGGCCGCGTTCTATCTAGGCGCGGTCAGCACCATTACAATCGTAAGAGAGATTCAAATCCATTTTTACAACTTCTTAGTATTCCCTTTAGTCTCCCATATATACATGAGCTAACTTGTACAAAAAGACACATATGCAGATATGACTAATTTGTACAAGAAGGCACAAACCGCAAAAAGATTCAGCTTCTTGTGATACATAATCATAAACGTGCCTGATATATTTCTAATATTACCAACAGAGAAAATATGGTGAGGGTTGGAGAAGCATTGAGTGTATCAACCTCATCGTCCTCCTCCCTCTACGATAGCGAAGCAGAGGAGCTTCAAAAGATGCCACTGGAACCACCGAGAGTTAAGGCTAAGAAACGTCTCTCCAAGCAACTCTCCATGTTAGAGACCCAAAGAGACATAGCATGGGAGCGTCGCCGCCGCCAGATGCTCCAGCACCTTGAGAAGCATAACGAAGGAGGAGAAAACTTGACCGACGAGGACTTGAGTGAGCTCAAAGGATCTATTGAGCTAGGTTTTGGGTTTAACGAGGAGCAAGGCCAACAACTTACTACTACTTTGCCTGCATTGGACCTTTACTTTGCTGTGACTCGTCAGGTCTCACCCGTTTCTACACCAGGCAGCAGTGGATCTTCGTCATCCTCCCGACCTACTTCCCTTGGAGACCGATCCTCCTCTTTCGGTAGTCCTAAAAGCGACTCTGATTCTTTGAAAGTTATGTCTCCAGGTATGCATTTATATTTACGTTTTTTCACTATTTCCTTAATTAGCATAAAATTTGGAAATATAAATCATAGCAACCTAACCTTTTCACTCGAGTTTATACATGCATATATGGTGCTGTTTTGAATGTTGTATTGTATAAACTTTCAGGAGATAGTCCTCAACTGGTTAAAATGAGGCTGAGACACTGGGCACAAGCTGTGGCATGTTCTGTGATACAATCTTCCAACTAAACAGAGAAGTGAGAGATGGATGTGTACGAGATCGAGTGAGACATGAAGAATGATACATTACAAATATGGCTGAGGGCGAAAAGACGTGTTGTAGAAACTAAAAAATCTTAAGACAGATTAATTAAGGAGTTTGGCTGAGACAGAGGAGGACGGATTATTGAAGTTGTAAAAGAAGAAATGAGAAAAGATGCATGGAGGTCTTACATGTTACTTTAGATATTAGGTTTTTGTTTTCTTCTTTTTGTTTTTGCCTTATAAACTATCTTTTGTAAATTTGTATTATTACTCCATCAAACTTCTTGTTATTTTCCAAATTCGAGATTCTATATTTTAACAATTTTTTCCTTAACACCAACACAGAGATATAGATTTAACAAAGGACATTCCGTATAACCAAGAAATGTACAACAAGTATAACCAAGTTGCATGACTCTTTTGACATGCTAAACAAAAATATCAATCTAAGTATCTAACTAATTTCAAAAAACAAATCAATTGAGAACTTCAGAACAAACCCACATTCACTCTTCACTCAAAATCTAGAAGAAAAATGTAAACCAAAGACAAAGAATGTGAAAACCCCACAATAAAATTATGAACACCAAACCCAAAAAATGAAACTGTAAAAAAATTCTGATATTATTGTATACCAAAGGGGAAGGCCATGAAGACGATGCTGTACACTTTCTTTAAGCTTTTTTTTTTTTTTTTAGTGTCCTCACCACGAATATATTATATATCTAACACATAAAAACACAACGGCAGATGAAGAAGATTAGAAGAAGACATTTGTGTATTTTAGCCATAGAAGTGATTTGGAAAACCCCAAAATGAACACAATAAATAAAAGAAGCAAGAGAGGACATACCTTTGTGAAGGTTGTTACGCCGGCATCAACTCTCTGTATGATCTTCTCTTTTCATGCTGAGACTCCGCAGAGTTTGCAAATGGGAAGCTATTTCCTTGACAAATTGCATGCCTTCATTCCCATGCCCGAGAGAGTTCATGACCTGTTCTAGAAAGTATAAGTCTCCCTTCAGCCTTTCTACTCTCTCCTGTAGCTCAGAAACAGATTCTTGTGCTGGTAGATTGTCGCCATGAGCCTCGCCAGTTACTCTGTTTTCAATCTTCTCCAAACAACTAGAGATATATAATCTCTCTTCATCAAACCCAACTAAACAACTCTGTATCTTGTTGCTCATTCCCTCACTAGGTGAATCCATTTCGGTGACCTTTTCTGCAACATCTAGCTTATTCTTCTTCTGCGGGGTCTGGTCCCGGAAGTATTCAATCTCAGCTTCTAAATCTTGAATAAGTTTCTCTCTCTCAACTAGTAAATCATTCAGTCTTTGTATTGCTTCCATATCATACTCCGCTTGTTCTTCCATCATCCTCAGGTTCTGCAAAGCTTCCATTTGGAATGACGCTTTCTCTTCCTGTAACCTCGTAATCATAGCCATTGCTTGGTTTGTAGCAACCGCTGAAGCGCTTCTTTCTTCCTCCAATTCTTTGTATAAACCAGTCAGCAATTTCATGTCGTATTCAACCTGCCTCTTCAACCGATCACTCTCACTTTCCCCCTCGATTTCACTCACAGAAACTCCTTCCAACGATAAGTTGCTCTCATTCCTTTCGAGCATTCTCTTCTGAAGTAGCAGCTGCATATCATGATCTAGGTTCTTTGTATCCTGATCACTACTGTTAACGGATATCTTGGGGCTTACATCTCTAGGCGACAAAAACTCTATCCCACGTGAAGCTGATATTTGAGTAAGAAGAGCTTTAAGGTCTTCGCTAACTCTAGATGTATCTTTCTTCATCCAATTTTCTATTTGTTCTCTTCCATTACCATCCTTGTTGCTCTCATTGCCTACAACGATATTGTATGCATCTGCAAGATCCAGTAACTCCCCTGAATATTGGTTTGTTTCCACTGCCACCGACATTGAGTTGAAGGAAGAGGATTCTGATTCAATAGCTGCTTCTGTATGAGAAGTGACGTCCCGTGGAGCCGTTTCAGACAATAAAGAGCCTGTAAGAGATGTCTCTTGCATTTCCTTGTTGTCTGGTACACCTGATATGAAAATTCATTTGCCTATTAGAGATCAATAACTATTCATGTATAATTTTAAGCTTACACAAGCTAACTATATAATCTTGATTTACATTTCATAGCCATCATAGAAATAAAAAAAAGCTGGAGATTGAATTCAATGGGAGTTTAAACTTACAGTTTTCGACTGAATTTTCAGGCATGGAATTTGGAGATGGTACAACTATATATTCAGATTCCAGAGAGGTAATATCAGCTTGATGTGTGTCCTTCTCCTTCAACATCTCAACAGATGTTTCGTTTGTAGTGAGTGAGTCAGGAACCTCGTCTAGAGAAACATCATGGAAGGATATAAGTTCAATTCCTTTAAAGACATCTTCAGGAGTTTCAGCAGCTTTTGATGTTGAAGTAACATCATTGAGGCAAATAAGCTCAGTCTCTTCCGCTAAGGAGACATTTGCAGGGTTTTCCTTAAACTCTGGCGTTAGAGAAATATCTTGGAGGGGAATCGTCTCTTCTTTCTCCTCTGAAACAGCTGCAGAATATTCCATTGTGCGTGATGTTGAAGAAACATCATTGAGGCAGATAAACTCAGTCTCTTCCATTAAGGACGCATTTGCAGGATTCTCCACAAAATCTGATGTTAGAGTAGTGTCATGGAGGCGAATTGGCTCTTCGTTCTCCTTTAAAATAACTGCAGAATGTTCCATTGTGTGTAATGTTGAAGTAACATCATTTAGACAAATAAGCTCAGTCTCCTCCATTACGGAGGCATTTGCAGGATTTTCCTTAAAATCTGGTGTTAAAGATATATCTTGGACGTGAACCGGCTCTTCATTCCCCATTAGAAAAACTTCAGAATGTTCCATGGCGCATGATGTTGAGGTAACATCACTGAGGCAAATAAGCTCAGTCTCCTTCACTATAGAGGCATTTGCCGAATGTTCCATTGAATCTGGTGTTAAAGTAATATCGTGGAGGCAAATTGGCTCTTCTTTCTCATCTGAAACAGCTGCAAAATAATCCATGGCGCGTGATGTTAAGAAAAGATTATCTGAAGAAATGATCTCTTCCTCCTTCAACACCTTCTCTGAAGTTTCAGGCACACCATCAATTGGAAAAAGCTCAGGAAATGAGGAATAAGTTCTCCAATTGATCTCTTCCAACAGAACTTCCTCTTGGTAATTTTGAGTGGTCAAAGGCTGCAAATGGAAATCAAGGTTCAGCAGCTTGTCGGTAGCCAAATCATAAGGCAAGGTGATAATTGGAGGAGTCTGAAGATCCACAGTATGAAATTTATGATCCTCTTCTTTAACGACTACACCTTCATCTTCTGAAAGAACAGCTTCTGATTCAGTGTCTGAGTGAATTTTAAGCTCAGAGTACCCCACATCGGGCAAATGATTGAACCTAACACTTTTCTTGGGTGTAGATGGCTTCTCGGTTCTCACATCACCAACCAAACCAATCTTGGGCTCATTGTACCCAGCATTAGGCATATAACTTGGTGAAGATTCTTGCTTTGGTTCAGTATCTGGAAATGCAGCTTCTGATTCAGTATCTGAATGAATCTTGAGCTCAGTATACCCAACATCAGGCAAGTGATTGAACCTGACACTTTTCTTGGGCGTAGACTGCTTCCCGGTTCTCACTTTACTAAGTAACCCAATCTTCGGTAGCATTTCTCGTTCGGCTACTTGAGTATCAGCGGTTTGAGGCCCCCATAGCTGATTACAGCATGTACAATCTGTAAGTTTAGAGCAATTTGGATTTGTGCTCCGATCACTATTGGATCCAAAGTAAGAATTATCACCCAATTTACCAACCAACAATCTGTAAGTTTCAGCATTGGACTTATTGGTTGTAGCAAAAGAGAAAAGGCAAGTCTCGCACATCCCTCGGACATCAACAAGCTTCCCGTGAGCGTGACAGTAAACCAATGAGGAGATCTCTGATTTGTGTTTAGAGCAAATAATATCCCAATGAGGTTTCTTAAAATGTTTAGTCCTCCCGAGAATATGATCAAGATTTGAGCACATCAAACATGGAGACTGAAGCTGGGAGTAATCTGCAAACCTCGTGACCACATAGGAGAATAGGGAGTTAAGAAAGAGCATCAACATCAGTAGCCACTCGTTAAAGGCTAATGCCAAAGCTCTAGTGAAACTCCGTGAACCCATCTGTGATTTTACTGCAGACGATATTTGTCTAGTAGACATCTTTTGGTAGAAACATAAGATCAAGAACCAATCAGGTTTCAAATCTGTATTAATGAGATACACATCAAACAATTAGTTAGAGTGCAACTATATGAGAAAAAAAAAAAAAACAATGAAACAAACATGAAAAAAATAACAAGTACTTTCCAGAATTCGATCCGATTTTTACAAGTGAATTGTTTTGCAGATTGAGGACGAAAACAGAGACAAGAAGCATAAGGTTGACCAAAAGCAGACATACAGAAATTTGATCTTCTTAGTATTTTCAGGACAGGAAGATCAATAGTTTTGTAAAGTCAGCAATTGAAACAGAAGTAGATTCATACAAAAAGATTTCCAAAGCTGCATGCCGCCCACAAAGAAAAGGAAAAAAAGGAAAAGAGATCTAAAAGAAGAATTGACAGCTCAACTCACGATTTTGAGCACAAGTCAAAAAAATTAGAAAGAAAGATCACCAAGCTAAGCTTATATAGAAGATCAAAACCCACAAATCTATATGATCAACAAAACAAAGCTCTTCTGTATGATAATAAAAATCAAACCTTTGAATCATAAGAGTATCACCGAGAGTCAAAGGAAGTAGTATATCTTGGGATCGGGGTTTGAATGACAGAGTTGACGGTGAAAATTCCAAAAATCTAGTAAAGTTGTGTTTTTTTTTTCTTTGAGAGAGAGACGTTCCCAGAAAACAACAACATTGATCCCATTCACTTACTGTGTATATATATTAAAGAAAAAAAAAAAAAAAAAAAAAAAGGAAAGCCCATACATAGTAGGAGAGAGGAGAGACCCAGCAAGGACTCTGCACGTAGTCTTCACAATTCAATCGCTAAATTTTAAAATTAATAAATTTCCTTTTGTGAGAGACAATGTTGAATTGAATGAGATCTATTTTATTTCTATTCAATCAACCAAACCATATAAGATCAACTACAGTAGTGGAAACATTGGTTATCACAAAAAAAAAAGTCGTAATATTCGTATTAAAACCTTATTAATCTTTTGTTTTTTTGTTAACTTTTTTTTTAATGAATAAAATAAATGTTAGGCAAAGATTGAAAGCGAAGAAGATGTGTGGGACGGAAGAGAGTCGGCTACTGATTCCAAAAACGGCTGCCGAAAGTTGCAATTTTTTAGAGCAAAAAAGGTAGCGTGTGTAAAAGTGTAAACACATTTTTTTATTTATATAAAAATATATGTATATTAGAATATTAATTTTATATTATCGTATTTGAATGAATAAATTAAATTAATGTCGTTGTATGATTTTTTTTTTTTGGCTAATATTGTACAAAAATATGGTTTAGGTAACGATATAAAAAATAATTATGATTTGATAAGAAATCATTTAAATAGAAAATTTTATTTAGCTCTAAGAAAAGCTTGAAAATATATGCTATATATCTTTTGCCAAAAAGATGGTAAGAAAAATGTTTCATTGTTAATTGATTTTTGGCTGTCCAGCATTTTAATAAAAAGTTATATATACGTACGTACCTTGTTGCTCATTTTTGACTTGCATTTGATTGTTAATTTTTAATATTTTTTTTTAGTTATCATCATTAGCGAACCTACTTGAGAGATTATGAGCCGTAAACAATAATACTAACTTTATTTTATTTTGGGGCAAAAAAAAACAATAGTAGCTGCTAGCTTTATTTGGTTGTGATCAAGTGCTACATTACGAAGCTAGAGATCTCTCAGACGTCTAATAATTTAAGGGCCAGCTAGAGATATGTATTCAATTCTTTGAATGGAGACAATGATAAACTGAAGAATGATACTATTTGTATGTATTGTGCATTTAATAAATTAATGCTAAAATCCTCAACAATATTTAGTGCAGTGATTGAGAAGATTGTGACTACCACCATATATATAAGGCAGCCCTTTTCAGAGCGATAATTACGTGTGGCTTCTTCATCTCTTCCATTTAGAGTAAGATTATCAATGGTATCTAACATTTTAATCTTATAGTTAGTTTAATAATAAATTTGAAAAAGTAAGAGTTAAGAGTTGTACTTGTGTTTTTAGTTTTGAGACATCTTTATTTGTAGTATCTTAGGTTAAGGATCTTAGGAAAAGAAAAATTATATAAAAATTAAATTAAATTAAAATTTATAATTTGAAACAACTTTATAATTATTGAAAAATTTAAAATTTAAAACATACATAAGATAAAATTAAGGAAAGAAAGAAAGAAGAGAAAATTAAGAAAATTTAAGAAAATTTATTTTATATGGTTCCTTTATATGGGCACTTATCCTAGAGAATTTTTGATGAATGTTCCTTTTAGTGTATCACTTTTTGAAAATACTCTTCTTTTCTATCCATTTTTAAAAATACCCCTTTTCAAATATGAAAAATTATAAACTTTTATATGGTTGATAAGGTACATCAAGATCATCATTACTACGGGAAGACTAAATCCAAATTATTATAAGGTTTTAAAAGGTTCTAAACGACATTTATAAGGTTTTACAAGGTTTTTAAAAGGTTTACAAAGTTTTTATAAGGTTTTTAAATAATTTTTAAAAGGTTTTTAAAATGTATTTATGCGGTATTTTAAATTTACACATATATAAAGATAATTTGTTTCTATAAATATAAATTTCAAATTTTATAGTGACTTTTTAATAAAATTAGAAATAAATATATATATTTATCCTACTACCCAATAGAATCATGTCACGTGTACGCTTCTTAGCACACTATTTAGATCTTAAATAAGATAGCTTCTTAGTCATTTTGATGTATTTTTAATTTAATTAAATCACAAATAATCGTAAGAATTGTCTAAGATCTTGCCTATAATGTTGGTCTTACATACTTATCCATCCTTAATTAGTTATATGGAGGTCCTACATTTCTCTATTTCATATTATTGTTTCTGATTTCTTATTTTATATAAACGATCACTATAGCTCTTTTTTTGTGTATACAATCAAAGCTTTTAATTTAATACATCCATCTTGTTTTTCATATATGGACTAAATGGCAACACGACTTCCCCTTTGATATTTTTTTGCATTCTACGTGGGTTTGAAATAGCGTTAACTAGTTTCTATACGAGTCTTAGAGAGTACATTTTATTCATATAAATGAGTCAACACAACTTTAGATTAGTTACAACTTTATGCAGTGAGCATTTAACTATATATATAGATCTTAGAGAAACCAATAAACATGTGATATTTTGTCTTGTAGTTTCTTTATTTTTCCTATAGAAAATATAAAAATTAGCAGTCTCATTAATACGATTCACAAGGGAAAAAGAAAGAAAAAAGGAGAATAGGTCACAATTAAAGCATATTAGAGAGCTCCATCAAGTGGCTCATCTCTTCCATTTGACCCCCTGCAGTAGCACTTGTTTCCTCCAATAGCCATTTCTCAATAAATGTCAATGGTGGAGTAGCGTTGTGCTCCTCCTCATCATAATCATCACCACCATCTTCATGATCACCACCGATGTTATTCTCTGTAATCTTTGGACCATCACCTAATCCCCCATTGCTTCTTTTGCTATGGTGACCGGCCTCTTCCCAAGAACCTTGTAGCTGCTCGTACGGAGACTGATCCATGAGGTTGTTCGTCTGATGATTCTGCATTTTCTGTTCCAAGAAATTAGCTGTGCTACTCTTTGGGGATGCCCTCATCCAACCCTCGAGAAGGCGGGAAATGTTTTCGGTGCTTGAAGCATAGGTAGATCTATGATTGATGGTGTTTCTTGTGGCAGAAGTTTGCAACGTCATGTTCTCTGATGATCTGCTTCTCTCCTGATCACACTCGGACTTGTTGAGCTTCTTCTTCAAATGTGTGTTCCAGTAGTTCTTGATATCGTTGTCTGTTCTTTGTGGTAGGTATGAAGCTATGGACGCCCATCTTTTGATTCAACCCACATCCACACACATAGACAATAAGACGATTTAGCTAGGGTATATATCTATATGTGATCTTCAAGATAATCAAAAAAAGATGAAGAGATATAGATGCTTTTGTTTTTAGATTACTTGTTACCCAATAAGGCTTGCAAGTGAATGATCATTCCTTCCTCATGAGGAGTAAAGTTTCCTCGTTTGATTCCAGGTCTCAGATAATTTGTCCATCTCAGTCTACAACTTTTGCTGCATCTCATTAACCCTTTTAAAAGCAAATATACAACAAACATAAGGAGACCACATACAAACAAAAAAGGAAGAAAAATAAATATACACTAGCTAGAAGAAACACATATATATGTTATAAGAAAGATGATGACCAGTGTTGGTGGGAACAGATCTCCAGTTTCCAGGGCCATGTTCTTGGATGTAAGAAACAAGAATGATGTCTTCTTCAGGCGTCCATGGTCCTTTCTTGATCCCTATCTTATCACAGCATGGAGGCCTACCCATCTTTCTCTCTCTTTCTCTAGCTCTCTCTGAGTCTTATGCTCTCTTTATAGATGTGTTAATATGTATATGAATTAAATGCAACATGTATGTATATGTATATGTGAAATTAATGGGTGACTTAAAGAAGAGGGAAGAACTTTTAACTCTGCTTTTTCTTGACAACCTATTATGGATCTGCCAAGCTCACGAGTCACTCTGCCTTTTCCATTAACTATTTTTGCCTAGTCAATTAACGAAGATTAGGTTGAGAGCTCCATTAAAAAAACAATGTATCACCCTTAAGAAAACGTTACTAAATAATATAGCAAATGATCCGTCAAAATATTTCTAGAAAAGGAAATGTTTATCTGAAGAAAGATGGGATACATAGTGTATCGATAAAAACAAATTACTTAGTTTGGAAATTTCGTTGGTAATTCACGGACTCGTGTATAGATTGTATATGTATTACGTACGAATAAAATATAATTAATGACAATCAAATTCATAAAATGGAAGAAGAGTAGCAAGCTACATTCTTGTGATATTAATAGTTGTATTTGTGGTAAGAAAACAATCAAAGATAAAAGCTATTAGTGATAAGAAACGGGACAACTATTTCACTGATTTCCTCCATGATTAAAGGGAATCCATTCACTGCAACTTGGAAAAAAAAAAAAAAGAAAAAAAAAAAAATTACATTTTGCTTGCCTCTCTAGATCCATGTCTTTTTTTTGTTTTCATGTATACATCACGCATCTCTCGTTGCCTCTATGTTTAACCAATATTCTTACAACTTAAAACCTTAGCAAAATGTGAAAATGACCCTTTAATTATATAATTTTCGATGCTGATTCTAACAAGTCTCATGTTTTTTCCGTATTTTGTCATCTGCGTGCCTGACTGCCTATATGTATCAAGGATGCGAATTATGTTTTTTTTTTTAAGGATAAGCCAAACCAAACCAAAATGTCTACCCTCTAAACCAAAATTGAATCGAAAAAATGTGTTTAAAGACCCAGGAAAAGAAATCCCATAATAGAAACCGATTTTTAGCTTAACCAAACCGAAAGTCACTGAGAAGATTAAATTTTACTAGTAACATAAAAACCCTAAATATATATAATTATTATATGAACATAATCTTTATCGTATTAAAATTGATTTTCTGTGAAACCGAACAAGATGCACCCAAACGAAACCTAAACTGCATAAACCAAATAAAGGTACGAGTAAATTTAAATAAACCCAGACCCTAGTCTATCCGATGATGATTGATCATAAAGAACAAAAACAAAAGCAAGGGAAGGAAACTCAGAAGAGACAAATCCAACAAACTGCTTCAACTTAGTAAAAGAGCAGAGAAACAAAGCATATCACCACCATACCATATGTCCTTCTGTTAACTAACGCCAACGCTATACAGTCTGTATTGTCCATCTTAAATGTGCCGGAGAGAATCATTTTATACTCTCCCACAAAGCGCAAAACCCAAACAGACACACTAATCCTTTTCTCTTCTTCGTCTATATATTCGACTGCACACTTGATATCATATAACTACCGAATCCAGCAGTCAAGTGCGCAGACAATACCCGATAACAATGCTTATGAATGCCACAATGCATACAAACAGCAGTGGGAACCCAATGTGCACTTCTTTCACTATCTTCTTCGTTCTCATTTCCGCCTGCATCATATCATGATACAACCTTTTGTTATTATTGAGACACTGTTTTGGTTCTAGGAGAACGAAACAGCTATGTTTTGTCACTAGTATTCTTACCAGCTCATGTTGCAAACTTTGTCTATGCTGGGAGCTTACAGACCGCTCTTCCATTAGCTTCGAAATAGTTGAATCGGCCTGCATCAGACTTTAACTCTTTAGCACAGTAACATTGATAGCACGGAAGTTATTGATTTCAAAATTCGATAACCAGACCTGTTTTAATTTGGATTCAAGAGCATCTACTTTCAGCTTCATCTCCTCAATGTCTTTAGCCAACTTAATTTCATCCAATCCTTTGACATGCTGACCATCTGTTTTAAGCACCTGGAAACCATCTCTCTCTTTAGTAGGTATCTTTGGTTCGTCAGGATAGGTTCCACTGGCAACTGAAGTTATTCCATTAGTGAACCCGTGATCCCTAGGTATATCCATGGCCTTCTTCATGGGAATGTCCAAATTATTTGTTTCCTGAATCCTCCTTCCATCATCTGCATCCTTCTGAGACCTGATTGGATCAAATTCAGTTCCTTTTGGCATCCTCGATGGATCGTAACTATCTTTAGTTGCCTTCAGGTCACTAGCAGTGTATAAATCTTCCATAAAATCCGCAGTGCCCATCTTTGGTGGCTTTAACTCCTTTGCATTGTCGGCTGCCTTTAACTCATCATGTCCAACCACCCTAGGCTCTTTTACAATCTCACCCTCCTAGACAAAAAAATTCAATTAAAGAAACAACATATATAAGAAACTACCTGTTGCACCCTAGGCTAAAAGCTATAATGGATTTGGTGGAAAATAACTACTCTTCAGTCTTCACTAACAAATCATCAAAACCAGTTGAGAAAAGGGCAAAAAACTCTTCTTACATATTGCGGCGGAGCAAGGGCCTCTGATTGATTATACAAACGATCCTTGAGGATGGAATCTTCAAATACTGCTTCCTGTGTCGGTGTCCCATTGATTGGAGATAGTTCAGGCAAGTCAGAGGGCTTCACGAGAGTGACTCTTAGTTTGTTTTCCTCTATATGTTTGCCTTCCACTTTGGAAAACTGCCAAGCAAAAATAGACATACAGATATACTTCACAGAAAAATAACTGAAATTCTGGATAGAGAACCTCAACAAGTGGTGGAGTGCTTACCATGCTAGCTGTGATGTCTTCATCAGTTGTGTCCGCAGGTACAGCAGTACTCTGGATTAAGAATTTGTCTTTGCAAACCATATCTGGAGGTGGGTCTTTAAAAGCTTGCATAATGACTGCATCAACAACATAATCAACTTAATAAACCAAAGCATTGACTGAATTGGAATCTGCAAGAACCCATCAATCATCCGATTTAAAACGTTTAATGCTCAAACAAACCAAAAACGCAGGTTCCATGTAATGAGAAATATTTGAAGTTTAGTCACAGTACAGGAGCAGATATATTCTCACTCTCGAACAGCAACACTGTAAACTCTGAAAGCCTATGATCTTAAAACAATGTCTAAACGCTGTTCGGAGTCCAAGGGGAAAAGCCTATGCATATATTCTATTCGCCCGCCCCACGTAAAAATCATGCAACAACTTATCACATCGGCCTAAGAATGTAGGTGCAAGAAATTCAAGCACAGTTGAGAAGGATATAAAAAGAAGGAATACCAGAGAATTCACAGGATGATTTTGGTGCAACAACGCCAACATTTGGGCGAACACAGTACTTCTTTGGTGACGTGGTTTTAACCTTTCAAAAACCAATACCACATTTAGTTTAGATTTAAAATGCAGAACAAAAATACATTTTTCTCAGAAAAGATATTTGATATCCTGAAGCCTTAAAGATAGAGAAGAAGTTTGAGAAGAATGTTCTTTAGACCTTAAATGCAACATAATGATGGGTTTTATTGGTTAGCTGTACCACACATGAACTCTGCTTCTTCAGGTCAACTACAGAAGAGGAAACCAGTTAGCAGTATTACAAGGATAACAGTTCCAAGGCACATATATTTTATCCACAATTTCCAATTTATTATGGATCCTCAGACTCGAAATGACAGGAAAGAAACCACATCACAGAATTTCACCATATACAAAGCAATCAGCAGGAAGTAGTTTGAAAATTCGTCAAAAAAACAGCCACATTGACATCAAATTAACTCATCTTGCAGGAGAACCGACCAATAATCAACAGACCACTGTGACGGAATTCTAATTTGAAAGCAGTGAGAATTCAGAAACCTCTCTGTCCATAACTGGAACATGTCTCTCGGACATAGTTTTCTGCTAAACTGATGACAGACTATTCAGCCACACCCTAGGACTTTAGCTATGAGATCCATACTTTACAAAAAGAAGAAACTATAAACCAGGACCACAGTGTCTATCGCTAAACTCAAAAATATCCTTTTGCAATTTATTTAGAATTAGTCTCCAAATGTCTTACCTACAAACTTCAATGTCGGCGGTTGAATATCTAACAGCGGCATATTCATGTTGCTGTGACAAAATCACTCAGTCTCAACCACTAGCAGCAGGATTCCCTCCACCCCTATTTCAACAAAAATTAGAGGAGAAAAACGTATTTAGATCAGCTCAGTTCACCCAACCATGAAATGTTTGATACTCAAAAGGACAACAAAATCAGATCATAAAACTCAGTTCTCCAATAATGACAAATCTAACCAAACAGTCAACCAGAACAACAGAGAAATCCCAAAAAAAAAAAAAAAAACAAGTTGTGAATTCAGATGCAGAAAAGTTTTACACTCTAAGAAAAACAAATGTTTCGAGTCTTCCGCAACCATAAACGAACCAGCTCACTAACTCGTCGACGACGCGTTCTTAAATCCGACGGTACGAACTCGCTCGAAAACTCAATCGTGACTTCTTTTACCTGAATGCGTTCGTCTTTTCTCAGCGATTCGGCCGACACGATTTGTCGGCAACGCGCTTTCGACTAGCCGGAAAATCAAATCGTTCAAACTGTTTGACAACGATCTAGTTACGCCTCCAAAGGCCCTATAGTAGTACTCAACTGCTCGTATCAAAACAAAAGGGGGGGAAATGGAACGACGACGTTTTCGAGGAGCGACTCCTCGGGATCCGTTAGCCAATAGTAAACTCAGATCACATAGATCTTACAGAGGCCTAGCGATTTGAATTTCTAAGCAAAATTCTAAAGAAGAAAATCACAGAACTCGAGGAAGGAACCTACTAGCTTCAAAACAAACACAAAACGATGATGATCAAAGGAGGCAGATGAAATCGGACGAAAAGCTTACCGTATCTCCGACGAAGAACGAACGGAACTTGAGAGAGAGAGAAAAGAAGAAGCAGCGATTGAGAAAGGGATGAGAAGTGCAAGAACTAATCTGAAGGGGAAGGGGAAGGGGAAGAGGTGGGTACAAGCAGTGAAGGCCAAGTATGGAAATGTGTTAATGTGTTCATACAATTCATTAAAAATCTATAAGAAAAACACACAAAAAAAAAAAAAGTATGGTACTGAGATTGAGACGGTGAATATTTGTTGTACCTAACAGCAATTACTAATCATAATTTGTTGCGACTTATATTTTTTTTTCTTGAGTATAATACAAGAACAAGACTGAGTATAGGATCGAAAAGTGCAAATAAATACAAAAAAAAAATGAAGTGAGATTTACGACGAAAGAAACAAAAATTAAGTGAGATTACATTCGTTAGATGCCAAAATATGTAAATGTCATTGTCGTGAGAATGTGTTTATTATCTTATACTAATAGTGTAATTAATTTAAGTTTGAATGCGCATAGAGAGGATAAGACGCGTGATTCTGATTCCGATCACCAACTTCTTTTGCTTCCCTTTTAATTGTTTTCTTTTCTATGTTGTATATCTTTTGCTTTCCACAAAAGCGATATTTGAATCCACAATATAACAAAGATTGGTAAGACCATCCTCAATGGTAGGATTAAATGAGTGAATGTTAGAATTAATTTAATAATTAATATTAAAAGTGTAGAGTTTAAGATATGTATTTTTGTTTTTTGTTTTTATGTAGGATTATTGGTAGGTTTTTAAGTTTGGTATCTTAAACAAAAATATTAATTAAAAAAAATTAACAATTTTAATTTTTAAACACTTAATAATTATTATTTCAGAACTGCGCAGAACTGTTGGCTCCGGAATGTTAACTCGGGTATGGACTGACCCGTGGCTTCCCACCATCCCACCTCGACCTGCTAAAAGTGTTCTACCTTTTCAGGATCCGCATCTGTATGTCAATGATCTACTGAATAGGGATACTCAGGAATGGAAGCTTGAACTTCTGAATGCTATTGTGGACCCATCGGATATCCCTCTGATTCTGGGCATTCGCCCTAGTCGGACTTACCTGAGTGACGGATATAGCTGGGTTCACACAAAATCAGGGAATTATACTGTTAAGTCAGGATATTGGGCCGCGAGAAATCTTTCCCGCCCTTCTTGTGACCTCCCTTTTCAGGGACCGGATGTTTCGGCACTCCAGGCACAAGTGTGGAAAACTAAAACCACAAGAAAGCTAAAGCATTTCATGTGGCAATGTCTCTCGGGTTGCGTTGCAACCTGCCAAAGACTTTTCTCTCGACACATTGGTAGGGAGAAAGACTGCCTCCGTTGTGGTCATGAAGAGGAATCAATTAACCATCTCCTCTTCGAATGCCCTCCGGCTAGGCAGGTCTGGGCTTTATCCCCAATACCCTCTTCAGGGACGGTGATCCCTCGCCAATCTCTATTCTACAATTTTGATTTTCTCTTTTGGAGAGGTCAAGAATTGGAGATAGACGTATCCAATATCCACAACTTCCCCTGGATTTTGTGGTTTATTTGGAAAGCCCGTAATAGGTTTTTATTTGAGAATATAAGGGTGTCACCTGAGGAGACCCTTCTGCTTGCTACTCATGAAGCAGAAGTGTGGCGGCGGGCTATGGAAGCAGATGCTTCGCCAGATCCTCCGCCACCTCCTTTGGTAGTCCATAGGCCCCTATCCTCCCCAATTCTAGAATGCCAATGTGATGCCTCCTGGCTGGATTCCGATCCCTTTAGTGGTCTTGGGTGGATCCTACTAGATGATAGAGGAAATTTCTCGCAAGGCCACTCTTGGTTTGGACTCAAGAGTGTTAGAAGGTCCCTCTCACCCCTTCATGCTGAATGGGATTCCCTTATTTGGGCCATGGAGAGTATGCTAGCGCTTAGTCATTTCAACGCTAGCTTTGCCACGGATTGTTCGGATATCCTTGCTGTTTTGGAGGCGCCATCGGATTGGCCCACGTTTGCAGCTGAATATGCTTCCTTTCGTGATCTGAAGAATTCTTTCTTGGACTTCAATATCCGCCGTATCCCGAGAAAGGAAAACGGGCGCTCAGACTACCTTGCAAAGAAAGCAAG